>NW_025813838.1:0-108685 GCF_021917145.1 Hypomesus transpacificus
ATTAAACAAAAAGGGAAATCAAATTCCTCCTTGTCGAACTCCGTTACCAACATGGAAAGCAGCTGATACAACATTGTCCCATTTAACATGAAAAGTTTGATTTGCATACCAGAACACCAAAATCCTCACAAGAGGTTTAGGGAAACCTCTCGCTATTAGCTTCATAAACAGTTTTTCATGACAAATTCGATCGAAAGCTTTGTAAGCATCAATAAAGCATAAAAATACAGATGAATTAAGACTTGTGTACCTGAGACAATCTCCTTCAGAGCATAGATACAGAGATCAGTACCATGTTTTCTTTTAAAACCAAACTGATTTTCTGCAGTCAGAATATACATTTCCAATTTCAATCAAATAATTCTCTCAAACACTTTAGACAAGATACTGGCCAATGCAATGGGTCGATAGTTGTGTAGCCCGGGTGGTAAACATTTCTGTTGAAACAATCCTATTACATAAATATAAAAGTTTGAATACATAATACTTAAGTTCATAGTTTAATAAATAGACTTTAAGGTTTGAGAGTATGATTTTGATTTGATGAGAAATGCATATTGTTCATGTTTTACTGAATACAGCATTTGGAAATGTATATCTGTTGTTTAAAAAACGCATGTTAAAATGTACCGGTTACAAATATGAAGAGAGTAAGATGAATGTTTTGTGAATCTATGTTGTTGCTTTAATTTTGATTATGATGTTAAGCCAATCCGGTTTGAGGTCAAAGGGCAGGGTAACACGGGAAGTTGGGGTAGATGAGGTTGGAGTAGAAAAAGACAGAGCGAGCGGAGGAGTTGGAGGGAGAAGAAAATTGTAGCGTACGGTAAAATACCAAGAGTGAAGATTTTATATTATCATTAGTGGTGTTATGTTTATATTGTTGGGTGAATATCTCAACCAACAACAATAACCCAGAAAGAGGAGTTTGGCTGTTGGCGGTTTTGGATTAAGCACGGGCTTTGCCGCCAGACTAGCGACAGCGAGTGCCAGGTTGGAGCCGGTGGAGGTCGGGATTGTCGTCGTCCTCAGTCTTCTTCCTGAGTTGGTTCGTCTCGTAAATCCACGAGAGTATTTGGTCGGTCTCTCCTTCACCTGCTGCCGCCCTTCTGCCGCAGTGCGTGTGCTACCGCACTGCTGATCCGAGGTACCAGCTCCTTGTTATTTTGTGCCATCCTGGCGAAACAGCCATTTTGTTTACGGCTACAACGCACACGAGCTACACTCAGGCCTGCACCGTAGAACTGTACTGAATTAAGGTATTCGTGTAGTTAGCATTGCCGGCTAGTTTGTATTGTGTGTCCATGTGCATTACGATGTCATGTAAATGTTGAACCAATAACTGAAGAACTGATTTTTTGTCTGAAGTAAATCTTTCCTGTTTTTGTTTAACAGTTGGTTGTATTGTTTTTTTCATATGTTAAATTGGTTTAAGTTAGTAACAATTACTAACGAACTCAGGTTAGCCACCTCTCATTACAAATCCACCAAACTAGAGAGGCGCTACAGTTGTCTATGCTGTTCAGTTTACCAGCCTTATCTTTAACAACAGGCACTAACAGTACTGACATAATAGAGTTCGGTAGAACACCATGAACCATAATTCCAGTGAGACACATGGCTAGAAATGGACTGAGTCTATAACTGGCATTTTTTAGATGCTCTGCAGAAATGGAATCCATACCACAAGCTTTGTTGTTGTCTAGCATGTGGATGGCATCATAAATATCTACTGATCTAACTATCAAGTCTGCAGAGATACCTTTATATTGATTATCAATTCTCACTGTGTTACTTTGAACACAATTAAATAGTTTACTGTAGTGCTCATGCCATAGATCAGCAATCTTCTCTGGACAACTAACCCCTTTGATATCAGAAGGGAGGGGAGTTCTGTTATTATTTATGATCTTGACCTCCTTCCAGAAGTCAGTAAGATTGTTATTCTGCATCTTTCTGGCCAGCGAGTCTACTCTCATTGTGTTTTCATTTCTCTTAATGAAACGAGTGCATATTTAAATCTAGCATTTGTGAGGTTTTTGTTATCAAGCAGCACTCCCTGTCTGGGTCTGCCTGCCTCTGACCAGACTCTAAAGGCTTCTCTAGCAGCAGCATGTTGCTCAGACACAAACTCATTCCAGACAGGCCGTGCGTTAGGGACCTTACTCTTGTGATTAATAAAAGGTTCACTGGAAGCATAAAGACATTTGACAATATCATCATACATGGCACAGAGCTTTTCAGCATGATGTTTATCCTTGCAGTTCATATCCGTGCACATTAGGGCATCCCTAGAAAATGCAACATCACTATGTAAGCTGTCAGTTAATAGAGAATATCTGTGCCGAACCTCTTTGGTCAATTTTGACCAGTCCAGTTTTCTTGGGGGGCCAGCAACAAGGGTACAATCTCAACATTTAGCAGCATAGCAACTGGTATGTGATCAGTGGTGGCCAGCCCATAACACATCTCTATACTTTCCAGTGAGTCATGAGCATCGGCTGTGGTTACAATATGGTCTAGCCAGGAAGTTGTGTGCCACGTTTCACTTATATAGGTAAAACTTGTATCAGGCAATAACGCTTGATATAATTAATTTAGTTTCATTACAGAACTGCTGCAGATGTTGTGCGAATAAACGCTTATCTGACATTTCAGCATTAAAATCACCCATGACATAGACACAACATGAACTATTGTCCTCTATGAAGGACTGAATAAAAGCTAACCTGTTCTGAAATTCATCCTCATGGTCATAGGATTCATATGGTGTGTACACATTTACAATAGTAAATTTATTTTCATTGTGATTAAACTCCAACCCAATAGCCCAGTCAACGTTAAGCCACACCACCTTTACCGTTGGGTCATATTTTATGTTCCACAGTATAGCTACACCACCAGCTATCCTCCCACAAACCATTCTCATGCTGAGATTGGTAGTGGACTCTCCAGCACTATGAAACATCTTGTGTAGGGAGTTCAATTTGTCCAGATCTTGCTTGGCCATCCAGGTTTCTTGAAGGCAGACAATGTCACTCTCGTCCAGCAATGTGTCCACCACCAAACGTCTTGATCTATCAGCAGCAGTATGTCCTACTCGGAGGCCACGAGCGTTGTAGGATACAACCCGCATTAATGATCTACCACGGACCCATCAGGGCAGCTGGCCGGTGTGTCTGTCTCCCTGGTCTCTACATATAGGCCTACATTCATCCCAGCATCATGACTGAGCTGAAGCTCGGTACCCTGAGAGTGGGGGGTATGCTCTGGTCGAGCTTTTTTGAAAGTATAGACCAAGGGTAATTACCACACCACAACTGTCCCACCATTACCCATAGGTGGCGCTACATTCCACGCCCTAAAGCACAAAGGCTTTCTGGAATGGATAGGCTAACCAAGCCCCCTCCCTTCACTCCTTGGGTTGAAATAAAGGCCCTTGTGGATCTTGATGGTATTATATTTCAGATTTGGTATCCCATTGGTAATTCTGCAGCATAGATTTTTCTATACAGTTCCAATTTGTCAAGAATATACATTTTTCAATGGTTCGCAATGTTTGGAGGAATCCGCCATTACTGCTTGCAGTTATATTTATTATTATTCTTGTTCCATGGAAGTCAATGGCAGCCCCTAGAACCCTTCGACAACTTTTTGTGAAATTTGGCACAGTCATTAAGGACAGTTGATTCTATACCTACACCAAGTTTCATGTCTCCCATTAGACCACTCCAGCGCCACCAACGGGTCAAAGTTGGACTTGTGTTTACACACGCAACTTTTGAACCGTATGACCCATTTTCAAAAATGAGGTACCATTGGATTCCCTGGTTCAAGCCGAGTTCAACGCACCCCATGGCGTCAATTTCCGGTTATATGGATTTTCCGCTACTTCCGGTTTTATCAAAAACCTTTGAAAGCCTACTCCTCCTACAATTTTTGTCATATCTTCTTCAAAGTTACCAGAGATGATCTTCAGACCAAGCCTCACAAAAGTTATCGAAAATAATTTTAATCCTCACAACCATTTGTCCGTTACAACCAATCAAATTCATCAGAAAAGCCGCCAAACAGGATGTGAAGTCATGTCTCAGCAAATCTTTGAGATATCAACACGAAACTTGGTATATCGATGGAAGACACTACAACATGTTACCGTGTGCAAAGGCAACTTCATATCTCCAAAAATGATTGATATAAAGCAAATTGAACTTATCGATAACGCTAAAATAATGCTTTACACATCAGCCAGTCAAAAACTGATACTCTGATTCAATCACAAGTTCATATGAAGACTCTTGAGAATGTTTATAACACAAATCTGTGAAAAAGTTGACTGTAAGATCAAAGGTCGATTTTTGGTGAATATTTGAAACATGCTTGCTTGGCTAATTTCTAGCCAAATTTCCAATGAATGTCTCCCCTCCTCCTGCCCGCGCGTGCTCCACATCCTCACACACTCAGCCTTAACTTACACACGCGCGGGCTTGGCAAGACGCACACGCAACATTTCAGGAGAGTGTGGGCTGACCAAGCCCCCACTCATTCCTTGGTTTCTAGCCAAGGCCTTGTGGATCTTGTAATCTTGGATCTCTTAACAAAAGCTGATCTTTTTAGTATTGCATTTCCGATTTTGTATGCAATGGTAAAAAGTTATACAAATCCTGAAACATTGATATATATATATGTATTTATATATATATAAATCTTTATTTCAGACGCCAAGTTCCACATAAAATAACAGACATAGAGCTATAAAAAAGAGAGTAAAACGAAAACATAAAACATAGATAATACAGTGCATAAAAAGTATGAAGACTTTTGTGCCAATGTAGTCTTAAGTTCCAAGTAATCAATAGCAGCTCTTTAGAGGGTTGACCAGGGCCTCTACTATTCAGTTCTCAGACTTGTCCAGTCGACACATGAAACCATACATCAGTTGTCTCAGGAGTGCGTTACAGGTTGGTACGTGCTTAGACATAAACAACTGACCAGCATTATGCCACCTAGGCACATTAAGTAGCAATCTAAAAGCATCATTGAAACCATACATCAGTTGTCTCAGGATTGCCTTACAGGTTGGTACGTGCTTAGACACAAACAACTGACTAGCACTATGCCACCTTGGCACATTAAGTAGCAATCTAAAAGCATCATTGTAGGCTACTTTCAGTATCTGTATACTCCTTTACCTGTACATAGACCACAAATGAGCAGTGTACAATGGTGTTATGTAGGTTCTAAACAGGGAACATTTAACTGAATCTGAGCACATAGAAAACGTCCTTAATAACATACTGGCCTGAGAATATATTTGACAGCGCTGTTGATACATATCGTTGTCATCTGTCCAATCATCAGAAATGACATGGCAGATATTTTATTTCCTCACAAACACCAAGGGGACTGCCAGATAAATAAAAGGTAGGGAAGGTTAATTTCCTGTCCTGATTACTTCTGACTATCATTATGTGGCTTTTCTTTGCATTATATTTTATATCATGATCTAAGCCATACTGAGAGCACACCCATAGCATCTGTTGCAACAGGCTGAGTGGAACCAGATAATCTGCGTACATCAGATGATTGACAATAGATTCACCAACAAGACAGCCTGTATTTGTCTTATTCAGCTGGCTTGATAAGTCGTCCATATCCATATTAAACAAAAAGGGAAATCAAATTCCTCCTTGTCGAACTCCGTTACCAACATGGAAAGCAGCTGATACAACATTGTCCCATTTAACATGAAAAGTTTGATTGGCATACCAGAACACCAAAATCCTCACAAGAGGTTTAGGGACACCTCTCGCTATTAGCTTCATAAACAGTTTTTCATGACAAATTCGATCGAAAGCTTTGTAAGCATCAATAAAGCATAAAAATACAGATGAATTAAGACTTGTGTACCTGAGACAATCTCCTTCAGAGCATAGATACAGAGATCAGTACCATGTTTTCTTTTAAAACCAAACTGATTTTCTGCAGTCAGAATATACATTTCCAATTTCAATCAAATAATTCTCTCAAACACTTTAGACAAGATACTGGCCAATGCAATGGGTCGATAGTTGTCTATGCTGTTCAGTTTACCAGCATTATCTTTAACAACAGGCACTAACAGTACTGACATAATAGAGTTCGGTAGAACACCATGAACCATAATTCCAGTGAGACACATGGCTAGAAATGGACTGAGTCTATAACTGGCATTTTTTAGATGCTCTGCAGAAATGGAATCCATACCACAAGCTTTGTTGTTGTCTAGCATGTGGATGGCATCATAAATATCTACTGATCTAACTATCAAGTCTGCAGAGATACCTTTACATTGATTATCAATTCTCACTGTGTTACTTTGAACACAATTAAATAGTTTACTGTAGTGCTCATGCCATAGATCAGCAATCTTCTCTGGACAACTAACCCCTTTGATATCAGAAGGGAGGGGAGTTCTGTTATTATTTATGATCTTGACCTCCTTCCAGAAGTCAGTAAGATTGTTATTCTGCATCTTTCTGGCCAGCGAGTCTGCTCTCATTGTGTTTTCATTTCTCTTAATGAAACGAGTGCATATTTAAATCTAGCATTTGTGAGGTTTTTGTTATCAAGCAGCACTCTCTGTCTGGGTCTGCCTGCCTCTGACCAGACTCTAAAGGCTTCTCTAGCAGCAGCATGTTGCTCAGACACAAACTCATTCCAGACAGGCCGTGCGTTAGGGACCTTACTCTTGTGATTAATAAAACCTTCACTGAAAGCATAAAGACATTTGACAATATCATCATACATGGCACAGAGCTTTTCAGCATGATGTTTATCCTTGCAGTTCATATCCGTGCACATTAGGGCATCCCTAGAAAATGCAACATCACTATGTAAGCTGTCAGTTAATAGAGAATATCTGTGCATAACCTCTTTGGTCAATTTTGACCAGTCCAGTTTTCTTGGGGGGCCAGCAACAAGGGTACACTCTCAACATTTAGCAGCATAGCAACTGGTATGTGATCAGTGGTGGCCAGCCCATAACACATCTCTATACTTTCCAGTGAGTCATGAGCATCGGCTGTGGTTACAATATGGTCTAGCCAGGAAGTTGTGTGCCACGTTTCACTTATATAGGTAAAACTTGTATCAGGCAATAACGCTTGATATAATTAATTTAGTTTCATTACAGAACTGCTGCAGATGTTGTGCGAATAAACACTTATCTGACATGTCAGCATTAAAATCACCCATGACATAGACACAACATGAACCATTGTCCTCTATGAAGGACTGAATAAAAGCTAACCTGTTCTGAAATTCATCCTCATGGTCATAGGATTCATATGGTGTGTACACATTTACAATAGTACATTTATTTTCATTGTGATTAAACTCCAACCCAATAGCCCAGTCAACGTTAAGCCACACCACCTTTACCGTTGGGTCATATTTTATGTTCCACAGTATAGCTACACCACCAGCTATCCTCCCACAAACCATTCTCATGCTGAGATCGGTAGTGGACTCTCCAGCACCATGAAAGTTCTTGTGTAGGGAGTTCAATTTGTCCAGATCTTGCTTGGTCATCCAGGTTTCTTGAAGGCAGACAATGTCACTCTCGTCCAGCAATGTGTCCACCACCAAACGTCTTGATCTATCAGCAGCAGTATGTCCTACTCGGAGGCCACGAGCGTTGTAGGATACAACCCGCATTAATGATCTACCACGGACCCATCAGGGCAGCTGGCCGGTGTGTCTGTCTCCCTGGTCTCTACATATAGGCCTACATTCATCCCAGCATCATGACTGAGCTGAAGCTCGGTACCCTGAGAGCGGGGGGTATTCTCTGGTCGAGCTTTTTTGAAAGTATAGACCAAGGGTAATTACCAAACCACAACTGTCCCACCATTACACATATGTGGCGCTACATTCCACGCCCTAAAGCACAAAGGCTTTCTGGAATGGATAGGCTAACCAAGCCCCCTCCCTTCACTCCTTGAGTTGAAATAAAGGCCCTTGTGGATCCTGGTGGTATTATATTTCAGATTTGGTATCCCATTGGTAATTCTGCAGCATAGATTTTTCTATACAGTTCCAATTTGTCAAGAATATACATTTTTCAATGGTTCGCAATGTTTGGAGGAATCCGCCATTACTGCTTGCAGTTATATTTATTATTAGGATTCCTCCGTCAGGAGGAAACCTATTGTTATTGTTAGTTTTATTATTATTATTATTCTTGTTCCATGGAAGTCAATGGCAGCCCCTAGAACACTTCGACAACTTTTTGTGAAATTTGGCACACTCATTAAGGACAGTTGATTCTATACCTACACCAAGTTTCATGTCTCCCATTAGACCACTCCAGCGCCACCAATGGGTCAAAGTTGGACTTGTGTTTACACACGCAACTTTTGAACCGTATGACCCATTTTCAAAAATGAGGTACCATTGGATTCCCTGGTTCAAGCCGAGTTCAACGCACCCCATGGCGTCAATTTCCGGTTATATAGATTTTCCGCTACTTCCGGTTTTATCAAAAACCTTTGAAAGCCTACTCCTCCTACAATTTTTGTCATATCTTCTTCAAAGTTACCAGAGATGATCTTCAGACCAAGCGTCACAAAAGTTATCGAAAAGAATTTTGATCCTCACAACCGTTTGTCCGGTACAGCCAATCAAATTCATCAGAAAAGCCGCCAAACAGGATGTGAAGTCCTGTCTCAGCAAATCTTTGAGATATCAACACGAAACTTGGTATATCGATGGAAGACACTACAACATGTTACCGTGTGCAAAGGCAACTTCATATCTCCAAAAATGATTGATATAAAGCAAATTGAACTTATCGCTAACGCTAAAATAATGCTTTACACATCAGCCAGTCAAAAACTGATACTCTGATTCAATCACAAGTTCATATGAAGACTCTTGAGAATGTTTATAACACAAATCTGTGAAAAAGTTGACTGTAAGATCAAAGGTCGATTTTTGGTGAATATTTGAAACATGCTTGCTTGGCTAATTTCTAGCCAAATTTCCAATGAATGTCTCCCCTCCTCCTGCCCGCGCGTGCTCCACATCCTCACACACTCAGCCTTAACTTACACACGCGCGGGCTTGGCAAGACGCACACGCAACATTTCAGGAGAGTGTGGGCTGACCAAGCCCCCACTCATTCCTTGGTTTCTAGCCAAGGCCTTGTGGATCTTGTAATCTTGGATCTCTTAACAAAAGCTGATCTTTTTAGTATTGCATTTCCGATTTTGTATGCAATGGTAAAAAGTTATACAAATCCTGAAACATTGATATATATATATGTATTTATATATATATAAATCTTTATTTCAGACGCCAAGTTCCACATAAAATAACAGACATAGAGCTATAAAAAAGAGAGTAAAACGAAAACATAAAACATAGATAATACAGTGCATAAAAAGTATGAAGACTTTTGTGCCAATGTAGTCTTAAGTTCCAAGTAATCGATAGCAGCTCTTTAGAGGGTTGACCAGGGCCTCTACTATTCAGTTCTCAGACTTGTCCAGTCGACACATGAAACCATACATCAGTTGTCTCAGGAGTGCCTTACAGGTTGGTACGTGCTTAGACAGAAACAACTGACCAGCACTATGCCACCTAGGCACATTAAGTAGCAATCTAAAAGCATCATTGAAACCATACATCAGTTGTCTCAGGATTGCCTTACAGGTTGGTACGTGCTTAGACACAAACAACTGACTAGCACTATGCCACCTTGGCACATTAAGTAGCAATCTAAAAGCATCATTGTAGGCTACTTTCAGTATCTGTATACTCCTTTACCTGTACATAGACCACAAATGAGCAGTGTACAATGGTGTTATGTAGGTTCTAAACAGGGAACATTTAACTGAATCTGAGCACATAGAAAACGTCCTTAATAACATACTGGCCTGAGAATATATTTGACAGCGCTGTTGATACATATCGTTGTCATCTGTCCAATCATCAGAAATGACATGGCAGATATTTTATTTCCTCACAAACACCAAGGGGACTGCCAGATAAATAAAAGGTAGGGAAGGTTAATTTCCTGTCCTGATTACTTCTGACTATCATTATGTGGCTTTTCTTTGCATTATATTTTATATCATGATCTAAGCCATACTGAGAGCACACCCATAGCATCTGTTGCAACAGGCTGAGTGGAACCAGATAATCTGCGTACATCAGATGATTGACAATAGATTCACCAACAAGACAGCCTGTATTTGTCTTATTCAGCTGGCTTGATAAGTCGTCCATATCCATATTAAACAAAAAGGGAAATCAAATTCCTCCTTGTCGAACTCCGTTACCAACATGGAAAGCAGCTGATACAACATTGTCCCATTTAACATGAAAAGTTTGATTTGCATACCAGAACACCAAAATCCTCACAAGAGGTTTAGGGAAACCTCTCGCTATTAGCTTCATAAACAGTTTTTCATGACAAATTCGATCGAAAGCTTTGTAAGCATCAATAAAGCATAAAAATACAGATGAATTAAGACTTGTGTACCTGAGACAATCTCCTTCAGAGCATAGATACAGAGATCAGTACCATGTTTTCTTTTAAAACCAAACTGATTTTCTGCAGTCAGAATATACATTTCCAATTTCAATCAAATAATTCTCTCAAACACTTTAGACAAGATACTGGCCAATGCAATGGGTCGATAGTTGTGTAGCCCGGGTGGTAAACATTTCTGTTGAAACAATCCTATTACATAAATATAAAAGTTTGAATACATAATACTTAAGTTCATAGTTTAATAAATAGACTTTAAGGTTTGAGAGTATGATTTTGATTTGATGAGAAATGCATATTGTTCATGTTTTACTGAATACAGCATTTGGAAATGTATATCTGTTGTTTAAAAAACGCATGTTAAAATGTACCGGTTACAAATATGAAGAGAGTAAGATGAATGTTTTGTGAATCTATGTTGTTGCTTTAATTTTGATTATGATGTTAAGCCAATCCGGTTTGAGGTCAAAGGGCAGGGTAACACGGGAAGTTGGGGTAGATGAGGTTGGAGTAGAAAAAGACAGAGCGAGCGGAGGAGTTGGAGGGAGAAGAAAATTGTAGCGTACGGTAAAATACCAAGAGTGAAGATTTTATATTATCATTAGTGGTGTTATGTTTATATTGTTGGGTGAATATCTCAACCAACAACAATAACCCAGAAAGAGGAGTTTGGCTGTTGGCGGTTTTGGATTAAGCACGGGCTTTGCCGCCAGACTAGCGACAGCGAGTGCCAGGTTGGAGCCGGTGGAGGTCGGGATTGTCGTCGTCCTCAGTCTTCTTCCTGAGTTGGTTCGTCTCGTAAATCCACGAGAGTATTTGGTCGGTCTCTCCTTCACCTGCTGCCGCCCTTCTGCCGCAGTGCGTGTGCTACCGCACTGCTGATCCGAGGTACCAGCTCCTTGTTATTTTGTGCCATCCTGGCGAAACAGCCATTTTGTTTACGGCTACAACGCACACGAGCTACACTCAGGCCTGCACCGTAGAACTGTACTGAATTAAGGTATTCGTGTAGTTAGCATTGCCGGCTAGTTTGTATTGTGTGTCCATGTGCATTACGATGTCATGTAAATGTTGAACCAATAACTGAAGAACTGATTTTTTGTCTGAAGTAAATCTTTCCTGTTTTTGTTTAACAGTTGGTTGTATTGTTTTTTTTCATATGTTAAATTGGTTTAAGTTAGTAACAATTACTAACGAACTCAGGTTAGCCACCTCTCATTACAAATCCACCAAACTAGAGAGGCGCTACAGTTGTCTATGCTGTTCAGTTTACCAGCCTTATCTTTAACAACAGGCACTAACAGTACTGACATAATAGAGTTCGGTAGAACACCATGAACCATAATTCCAGTGAGACACATGGCTAGAAATGGACTGAGTCTATAACTGGCATTTTTTAGATGCTCTGCAGAAATGGAATCCATACCACAAGCTTTGTTGTTGTCTAGCATGTGGATGGCATCATAAATATCTACTGATCTAACTATCAAGTCTGCAGAGATACCTTTATATTGATTATCAATTCTCACTGTGTTACTTTGAACACAATTAAATAGTTTACTGTAGTGCTCATGCCATAGATCAGCAATCTTCTCTGGACAACTAACCCCTTTGATATCAGAAGGGAGGGGAGTTCTGTTATTATTTATGATCTTGACCTCCTTCCAGAAGTCAGTAAGATTGTTATTCTGCATCTTTCTGGCCAGCGAGTCTACTCTCATTGTGTTTTCATTTCTCTTAATGAAACGAGTGCATATTTAAATCTAGCATTTGTGAGGTTTTTGTTATCAAGCAGCACTCCCTGTCTGGGTCTGCCTGCCTCTGACCAGACTCTAAAGGCTTCTCTAGCAGCAGCATGTTGCTCAGACACAAACTCATTCCAGACAGGCCGTGCGTTAGGGACCTTACTCTTGTGATTAATAAAAGGTTCACTGGAAGCATAAAGACATTTGACAATATCATCATACATGGCACAGAGCTTTTCAGCATGATGTTTATCCTTGCAGTTCATATCCGTGCACATTAGGGCATCCCTAGAAAATGCAACATCACTATGTAAGCTGTCAGTTAATAGAGAATATCTGTGCCGAACCTCTTTGGTCAATTTTGACCAGTCCAGTTTTCTTGGGGGGCCAGCAACAAGGGTACAATCTCAACATTTAGCAGCATAGCAACTGGTATGTGATCAGTGGTGGCCAGCCCATAACACATCTCTATACTTTCCAGTGAGTCATGAGCATCGGCTGTGGTTACAATATGGTCTAGCCAGGAAGTTGTGTGCCACGTTTCACTTATATAGGTAAAACTTGTATCAGGCAATAACGCTTGATATAATTAATTTAGTTTCATTACAGAACTGCTGCAGATGTTGTGCGAATAAACGCTTATCTGACATTTCAGCATTAAAATCACCCATGACATAGACACAACATGAACTATTGTCCTCTATGAAGGACTGAATAAAAGCTAACCTGTTCTGAAATTCATCCTCATGGTCATAGGATTCATATGGTGTGTACACATTTACAATAGTAAATTTATTTTCATTGTGATTAAACTCCAACCCAATAGCCCAGTCAACGTTAAGCCACACCACCTTTACCGTTGGGTCATATTTTATGTTCCACAGTATAGCTACACCACCAGCTATCCTCCCACAAACCATTCTCATGCTGAGATTGGTAGTGGACTCTCCAGCACTATGAAACATCTTGTGTAGGGAGTTCAATTTGTCCAGATCTTGCTTGGCCATCCAGGTTTCTTGAAGGCAGACAATGTCACTCTCGTCCAGCAATGTGTCCACCACCAAACGTCTTGATCTATCAGCAGCAGTATGTCCTACTCGGAGGCCACGAGCGTTGTAGGATACAACCCGCATTAATGATCTACCACGGACCCATCAGGGCAGCTGGCCGGTGTGTCTGTCTCCCTGGTCTCTACATATAGGCCTACATTCATCCCAGCATCATGACTGAGCTGAAGCTCGGTACCCTGAGAGTGGGGGGTATGCTCTGGTCGAGCTTTTTTGAAAGTATAGACCAAGGGTAATTACCACACCACAACTGTCCCACCATTACCCATAGGTGGCGCTACATTCCACGCCCTAAAGCACAAAGGCTTTCTGGAATGGATAGGCTAACCAAGCCCCCTCCCTTCACTCCTTGGGTTGAAATAAAGGCCCTTGTGGATCTTGATGGTATTATATTTCAGATTTGGTATCCCATTGGTAATTCTGCAGCATAGATTTTTCTATACAGTTCCAATTTGTCAAGAATATACATTTTTCA
Organism: Hypomesus transpacificus; assembly: GCF_021917145.1. Classification (NCBI taxonomy): domain Eukaryota; kingdom Metazoa; phylum Chordata; class Actinopteri; order Osmeriformes; family Osmeridae; genus Hypomesus; species Hypomesus transpacificus. The sequence goes on from NW_025813838.1 coordinate 13,825, forward strand.
ATGGTTCGCAATGTTTGGAGGAATCCGCCATTACTGCTTGCAGTTATATTTATTATTATTAGGATTCCTCCGTCAGGAGGAAACCTATTGTTATTGTTAGTTTTATTATTATTATTATTCTTGTTCCATGGAAGTCAATGGCAGCCCCTAGAACCCTTCGACAACTTTTTGTGAAATTTTGCACACTCATTAAGGACAGTTGATTCTATACCTACACCAAGTTTCATGTCTCCCATTAGACCACTCCAGCGCCACCAACGGGTCAAAGTTGGACTTGTGTTTACACACGCAACTTTTGAACCGTATGACCGATTTTCAAAAATGAGGCACCATTGGATTCCCTGGATCAAGCCGAGTTCAACGCACCCCATGGCGTCAATTTCCGGTTATATAGATTTTCCGCTATTTCCGGTTTTATGAAAAACCTTTGAAAGCCTACTCCTCCTACAATTTTTGTCATATCTTCTTCAAAGTTACCAGAGATGATCTTCAGACCAAGTCTCACAAAAGTTATCGAAAAGAATTTTGATCCTCACAACCGTTTGTCCGGTACAGCCAATCAAATTCATCAGAAAAGCCGCCAAACAGGATGTGAAGTCATGTCTCAGCAAATCTTTGAGATATCAACACGAAACTTGGTATATCGATGGAAGACACTACAACATGTTACCGTGTGCAAAGGCAACTTCATATCTCCAAAAAAGATTGATATAAAGCAAATTGAACTTATCGCTAACGCTAAAATAATGCTTTACACATCAGCCAGTCAAAAACTAATACTCTGATTCAATCACAAGTTCATATGAAGACTCTTGAGAATGTTTATAACACAAATCTGTGAAAAAGTTGACTGTAAGATCAAAGGTCGATTTTTGGTGAATATTTGAAACATGCTTGCTTGGCTAATTTCTAGCCAAATTTCCAATGAATGTCTCCCCTCCTCCTGCCCGCGCGTGCTCCACATCCTCACACCCTCAGCCTTAACTTACACACGCGCGGGCTTGGCAAGACGCACACGCAACATTTCAGGAGAGTGTGGGCTGACCAAGCCCCCACTCATTCCTTAGTTTCTAGCAAAGGCCTTGTGGATCTTGTAATCTTGGATCTCTTAACAAAAGCTGATCTTTTTGGTATTGCATTTCCGATTTTGTATGCAATGGTAAAAAGTTATACAAATCCTGAAACATTGATATATATATATATATATGTATTTATATATATATATAAATCTTTATTTCAGACGCCAAGTTCCACATAAAATAACAGACACAGAGCTATAAAAAAGAGAGTAAAACAAAAACATAAAACACAGATAATACAGTGCATAAAAAGTATGAAGACTTTTGTGCCAATGTAGTCTTAAGTTCCAAGTAATCGATAGCAGCTTTTTAGAGGGTTGACCAGAGCCTCTACTATTCAGTTCTCAGACTTGTCCAGTCGACACATTAAACCATACATCAGTTGTCTCAGGAGTGCCTTACAGGTTGGTTTGTGCTTAGACAGAAACAACTGACCAGCACTATGCCACCTAGGCACATTAAGTAGCAATCTAAAAGCATCATTGAAACCATACATCAGTTGTCTCAGGATTGCCTTACAGGTTGGTACGTGCTTAGACACAAACAACTGACTAGCACTATGCCACCTTGGCACATTAAGTAGCAATCTAAAAGCATCATTGTAGGCTACTTTCAGTATCTGTATACTCCTTTTCCTGTACATAGACCACAAATGAGCAGTGTACAATGGTGTTATGTAGGTTCTAAACAGGGAACATTTAACTGAATCTGAGCACATAGAAAACGTCCTTAATAACATACTGGCCTGAGAATATATTTGACAGCGCTGTTGATACATATCGTTGTCATCTGTCCAATCATCAGAAATGACATGGCCCAGATATTTTATTTCCTCACAAACACCAAGGGGACTGCCAGATAAATAAAAGGTAGGGAAGGTTAATTTCCTGTCCTGATTACTTCTGACTATCATTATGTGGCTTTTCTTTGCATTATATTTTATATCATGATCTAAGCCATACTGAGAGCACACCCATAGCATCTGTTGCAACAGGCTGAGTGGAACCAGATCATTTGCGTACATCAGATGATTGACAATAGATTCACCAACAAGACAGCCTGTATTTGTCTTAATCAGCTGGCTTGATAAGTCGTCCAAATCCATATTAAACAAAAAGGGAAATCAAATTCCTCCTTGTCGAACTCCGTTACCAACATGGAAAGGAGCTGATACAACATTGTCCCATTTAACATGAAAAGTTTGATTGGCATACCAGAACACCAAAATCCTCACAAGAGGTTTAGGGACACCTCTCGCTATTAGCTTCATAAACAGTTTTTCATGACAAATTCGATCGAAAGCTTTGTAAGCATCAATAAAGCATAAAAATACAGATGAATTAAGACTTGTGTACCTGAGACAATCTCCTTCAGAGCATAGATACAGAGATCAGTACCATGTTTTCTTTTAAAACCAAACTGATTTTCTGCAGTCAGAATATACATTTCCAATTTCAATCAAATAATTCTCTCAAACACTTTAGACAAGATACTGGCCAATGCAATGGGTCGATAGTTGTCTATGCTGTTCAGTTTACCAGCCTTATCTTTAACAACAGGCACTAACAGTACTGACATAATAGAGTTCGGTAGAACACCATGAACCATAAATCCAGTGAGACACATGGCTAGAAATGGACTGAGTCTATAACTGGCATTTTTTAGATGCTCTGCAGAAATGCAATCCATACCACAAGCTTTGTTGTTGTCTAGCATGTGGATGGCATCATAAATATCTACTGATCTAACTATCAAGTCTGCAGAGATACCTTTATATTCATTATCAATTCTCACTGTGTTACTTTTAACACAATTAAATAGTTTACTGTAGTGCTCATGCCATAGATCAGCAATCTTCTCTGGACAACTAACCCCTTGGATATCAGAAGGGAGGGAAGTTCTGTTATTACTTATGATCTTGACCTCCTTCCAGAAGTCAGTAAGATTGTTATTTTGCATCTTTCTGGCCAGCGAGTCTGCTCTCATTGTGTTTTCATTTCTCTTAATGAAACGACTGCATATTTAAATCTAGCATTTGTGAGGTTTTTGTTATCAAGCAGCACTCCCTGTCTGGGTCTGCCTGCCTCTGACCAGACTCTAAAGGCTTCTCTAGCAGCAGCATGTTGCTCAGACACAAACTCATTCCAGACAGGCCGTGCGTTAGGGACCTTACTCTTGTGATTAATAAAAGGTTCACTGAAAGCATAAAGACATTTGACAATATCATCATACATGGCACAGAGCTTTTCAGCATGATGTTTATCCTTGCAGTTCATATCCGTGCACATTAGGGCATCCCTAGAAAATGCAACATCACTATGTAAGCTGTCAGTTAATAGAAAATATCTGTGCATAACCTCTTTGGTCAATTTTGACCAGTCCAGTTTTCTTGGGGGGCCAGCAACAAGGGTACACTCTCAACATTTAGCAGCATAGCAACTGGTATGTGATCAGTGGTGGCCAGCCCATAACACATCTCTATACTTTCCAGTGAGTCATGAGCATCGGCTGTGGTTACAAATCAAATCAAATCAAATGTATTTGTATAGCCCTTTTTACACGCAAGCATGTCACAGAGGGCTTCACATGCGCCCATAGAACTGCCCCTCAACCAACCTAAACCCTCAAGGAAGACAAGGAAAAACTCCCAGAAAAACTCCCACCGGGAGAAAAAATGGAAGAAACCTTGGGAGGAGCAATTCAGAGAGGGATCCCCTCCTCCAGAGACGGTTGGTAAGAGAGAGGAGCAGAACACAAGCTAAACATAGTCATACAGTGTCAATGGGTTTTGAAACACCAAAATCCATTGTTCGGCTTTATAGACGTTGGATGGGACCGGGAAACTCGCTGTTGGCCGTCATGGAGACTGGATTCCGGGTGAGGACCTGGTTCAGCGTTGGCAGACCGACGACCAAGCAGGTCCTGACAGCTCAAACCCCCCACACCACAGGGAATGTGTGGGGGGGGGACAGAGAGGAGAGCAGGGATTAGAGAATGCCAGGAGCAGCTAACAGTTACAGTCAAAATAGAATGAGATCCCCACCGGTCAAGTGTGGACTAGTGCAGCAATTTAACAGAGCAAAAAGGGTATTTGATGCAGCCCCACACACCAAAACAACGACAGCCCCCCTCAGTTGGAACATGAAATCTGTTCCAGGGGAAAGAACTCTAAAGTAGGTTATACTTATACGAATAAGGATGAAAACAGCCAGTCCCCCGTTGTCTCCAACTAGTAATAAAAACTATAACAGTAACAATATACAGCAACGGAACTATAATAATAATAATACTAACAATATACAGTAACAGGTTTACTTTATTTGTAACGTCTAGCTGGGCAATGTGAACATAAGCTATAATTAAAATTTAAAAGTTACATGTGATACACACATAGGCAAGCACACATCCCAGGTTTACATAGAAAGTACACACATACTTCCCTTTAACAATCATAGAATTGACTAAACAAGAACGTTTTTAATCTAGTTTTAAATGTTGAGACAGTATCAGCTTCCTTAATTGAGATGGGTAATTTGTTCCAAAGAAGAGGTGCTCTATATGAGAACGCCCTACCTCCAGCAGTTTTTTTCTTAACTTTGGGTATTACCAGATAGCCGGCATTTTGAGATCTTAGAGACCTTGCGGGGCAATAGGGTGCAAGGAGACCGGAGAGGTACAGTGGTGCCAATCCATGCAGAGATTTGTAAGTTAGTAGTAGAACTTTGAAATCAGCTCTGGCTTGGATAGGGAGCCAGTGTAAAGAGATAAGAGTCGATGTTATATGATCAAACTTTCTAGTTTTAGTCAATAGTCTAGCAGCAGCATTTTGCACCCGCTGTAAGTTTTTTAGGTAGGTAATTGGGAGGCCAGAGAACAACACATTGCAGTAGTCCAATCGGGACGTAACAAAAGCATGTATTAGTTTTTCAGCATCATCCTTTGAGAGGAATTTTCGTATTTTGGCAATATTACGTAGATGGAAAAATGCTGTTCTGGTGATTTGCTTAATATGGTACTCAAACGAAAGGTCTGGGTCCATTGTGACTCCCAGATTTTTTACCAGCTGGCTTTGAGATACTTTGACGCCGTCTAAGTCTAAGGTTAGATGGGATAAATTATTTCGGTGTTTTTTCGGACCAAAAATTTGAACCTCGGTTTTATCCGAATTAAGAAGAAGGAAATTTGCAGTCATCCAAGTTTTCAACCCGGAAACACAGGTTTCCATAGCATGTGGAAATTCTCCCGGCTTTATAGACATGTATAGCTGAGTATCATCTGCATAGCAGTGAAAATCTACCCCAAAACTTCTAATTATGTTTCCTAAAGGCAACATATAGAGTGAAAATAACAGAGGGCCTAAAACTGAACCCTGTGGTACTCCGTATTTTACAATGGAGCTCCTGGATGAGCAACCATCATAGTGGACATATTGTGATCTATCAGATAGATACGATCTGAACCACTGAAGTGAAGTACCAGAAATCCCAACATAGTTCTCCATACGTTCCAGGAGAATCTCATGATCTACAGTGTCAAAAGCTGCACTTAGGTCTAGAAGAACAAGGACAGAGCTAAAGCCCGCGTCAGAGGCTAATAATAGATCATTGACTACCTTGGCTAATGCAGTTTCAGTGCTGTGGTGAAGACGAAATCCAGACTGGAGAGGTTCATAGAGCTGATTTGAGGAGAGGTGCTCAGTGAGCTGTTTTGCCACAGCTTTTTCCAAAATTTTGGAGAGAGATGGCAAATTTGAAATGGGCCTGTAATTGCTAAGACAACCTGGATCCAGGTTTGGTTTTTTAAGAAGGTGCTTGATAATAGCTTGTTTGAAATCGTCAGTGACTTGTCCAGTTACAAGAGATTCATTAATAATACTAAGCATGGGCGGTCCATGGGCGGTTACAATATGGTCTAGCCAGGAAGTTGTGTGCCACGTTTCACTTATATAGGTAAAACTTGTATCAGGCAATAACGCTTGATATAATTAATTTAGTTTCATTACAGAACTGCTGCAGATGTTGTGCGAATAAACGCTTATCTGACATGTCAGCATTAAAATCACCCATGACATAGACACAACATGAACTATTGTCCTCTATGAAGGACTGAATAAAAGCTAACCTGTTCTGAAATTCATCCTCATGGTCATAGGATTCATATGGTGTGTACACATTTACAATAGTAAATTTATTTTCATTGTGATTAAACTCCAACCCAATAGCCCAGTCAACGTTAAGCCACACCACCTTTACCGTTGGGTCATATTTTATGTTCCACAGTATAGCTACACCACCAGCTATCCTCCCACAAACCATTCTCATGCTGAGATCGGTAGGGGACTCTCCAGCACCATGAAAGTTCTTGTGTAGGGAGTTCAATTTGTCCAGATCTTGCTTGGCCATCCAGGTTTCTTGAAGGCAGACAATGTCACTCTCGTCCAGCAATGTGTCCACCACCAAACGTCTTGATCTATCAGCCGCAGTATGTCCTACTCGGAGGCCACGAGCGTTGTAGGATACAACCCGCATTAATGATCTACCACGGACCCATCAGGGCAGCTGGCCGGTGTGTCTGTCTCCCTGGTCTCTACATAAAGGCCTACATTCATCCCAGCATCATGACTGAGCTGAAGCTTGGTACCCTGAGAGCGGGGGGTATGCTCTGGTCGAGCTTTTTTGAAAGTATAGACCAAGGGTAATTACCACACCACAACTGTCCCACCATTACCCATAGGTGGCGCTACATTCCACGCCCTAAAGCACAAAGGCTTTCTGGAATGGATAGGCTAACCAAGCCCCCTCCCTTCACTCATTGGGTTGAAATAAAGGCCCTTGTGGATCTTGATGGTATTATATTTCAGATTTGGTATCCCATTGGTAATTCTGCAGCATAGATTTTTCTATACAGTTCCAATTTGTCAAGAATATACATTTTTCAATGGTTCGCAATGTTTGGAGGAATCCGCCATTACTGCTTGCAGTTATATTTATTATTATTCTTGTTCCATGGAAGTCAATGGCAGCCCCTAGAACACTTCGACAACTTTTTGTGAAATTTGGCACACTCATTAAGGACAGTTGATTCTATACCTACACCAAGTTTCATGTCTCCCATTAGACCACTCCAGCGCCACCAACGGGTCAAAGTTGGACTTGTGTTTACACACGCAACTTTTGAACCGTATGACCCATTTTCAAAAATGAGGTACCATTGGATTCCCTGGTTCAAGCCGAGTTCAACGCACCCCATGGCGTCAATTTCCGGTTATATAGATTTTCCGCTACTTCCGGTTTTATCAAAAACCTTTGAAAGCCTACTCCTCCTACAATTTTTGTCATATCTTCTTCAAAGTTACCAGAGATGATCTTCAGACCAAGCGTCACAAAAGTTATCGAAAAGAAATTTGATCCTCACAACCGTTTGTCCGGTACAGCCAATCAAATTCATCAGAAAAGCCGCCAAACAGGATGTGAAGTCATGTCTCAGCAAATCTTTGAGATATCAACACGAAACTTGGTATATCGATGGAAGACACTACAACATGTTACCGTGTGCAAAGGCAACTTCATATCTCCAAAAATGATTGATATAAAGCATATTGAACTTATCGCTAACGCTAAAATAATGCTTTACACATCAGCCAGTCAAAAACTGATACTCTGATTCAATCACAAGTTCATATGAAGACTCTTGAGAATGTTTATAACACAAATCTGTGAAAAAGTTGACTGTAAGATCAAAGGTCGATTTTTGGTGAATATTTGAAACATGCTTGCTTGGCTAATTTCTAGCCAAATTTCCAATGAATGTCTCCCCTCCTCCTGCCCGCGCGTGCTCCACATCCTCACACACTCAGCCTTAACTTACACACGCGCGGGCTTGGCAAGACGCACATGCAACATTTCAGGAGAGTGTGGGCTGACCAAGCCCCCACTCATTCCTTGGTTTCTAGCCAAGGCCTTGTGGATCTTGTAATCTTGGATCTCTTAACAAAAGCTGATCTTTTTAGTATTGCATTTCCGATTTTGTATGCAATGGTAAAAAGTTATACAAATCCTGAAACATATGATATATATAAGATCCTACTTCCGGCGCGCCTACGCGATGGCTGCGTCGACAAGAGCTCCGCAAAAACCCAGCTTTTTGTTAGTCTTTTTAGTGTTCGTTACTTGTTTTGTCAATGTTTTATTGTCGTTTATTCAGTACGACCGGCAGACACTTCTGGACATTAAGTTGTCACTTGGCAAGGATCATTTTACGAACTTTAATTCCACTTCTCGGAGTGCGAGCTCGGACTGCAGCTGGCCCTTTGCTGTTTCGCCGTTCTGTTTACCCGCTAGACGGAGAAAGAAGAAACGTGGCCGGCGTGCTGGAGTCCTTGTTCGAACTCGGAAACGATGCTTCAAACCTGCTCTTCCAACCATCTTACTAGCTAACGTTCAGTCCATCGACAACAAAATGGATGAACTTAACGCTCGTGTCAAATTCCAACGGGACATCAGGAACTGCTGTGTACTGGCGTTCGTTGAGACCTGGCTGTCTCCGGAGATCTCCGACGCAGCGGTTACCCCGTCGGGATTCACCATATACCGCCAGGACAGAACAGCTGACTCAGGGAAGTGCAGGGGCGGAGGGGTCTGTGTTATGGTCAACTCTCTCTGGGCTACGGATGTAGCGGTATTAGCATCTCACTGCTCTCCGGTCCTTGAGCTGCTAACTGTAAAAATCAGACCCTTCTATCTACCTCGGGAATTCACTGCGGTCGTCATGAGTGCAGTCTACATCCCCCCCCAGGTAGACAAGGCCGCTGCTTTGGATGAACTGTATGGGATTATCAATGGTCTGGAAAATGTGCACCCAGAGGCAGCCTTCATTGTTGTTGGTGATTTCAACAGAGCTAACATGAAGAAAGTCCTGCCCAAATACTATCAGCACATTGACTTCTTCACACGTGGAGACCAGATCCTTGACCATTGTTATACAACATTCAAGGGCAGTTACAAACCCCTCCCCCGCCCTGCCTTTGGGAAGGCTGATCACACCTCCATTCTTCTTCTCCCCGCATATGAACAAAAGCTCAAACAGGTCAGACCGGTTGAGAGGTCAGTTCACCTATGGAGTGACGAGTGTGTGGCGACCCTCCAGGACTGCTTTGACACCACTGACTGGCTGATGTTCAGGGACGCAGCAGATGGGGACATTAACGAATACTCAGACACTGTCTCCAGCTACATCCAGCACTGCATTGATGACGTTGTCCCCAAGAAGGTTGTCCGGTCTTTCCCAAATCAGAAGCCCTGGGTTGATGCCGCGGTCCGGGCCAAGCTGAGAGCCCGTACTGTCGCCTTTAATTCTGGGGACCCTGATGAGTACAGGAAGGCCAGATACGACCTTCTGAAGGCCATCAAAGCAGCGAAAAGGGCCTACAGGACCAAGGTGGAGTCCAGCTACCATGGCTCTGACCCCAGGCGCATGTGGAGTGGACTTAAAGCCATTACAGACTACAAAGGGAGAGGCTACAATGAGACCCAGTCTTCTGTCCTACTGCCAGACGAGCTGAACTCCTTCTACGCTCGCTTTGAGAGGGACAGTGAACCCCCTGCAGTGGAGCTACCTGAAGGCCAAGCCAGTGGTGTGCCTACACTAACTGTAGCTGAGGTGAGGCTATGCTTTAAGAAGATCAACCCTCGCAAGGCACCTGGCCCAGACGGCATATCAGGTAGGGCCCTTAGGGGCTGCGCTGACCAGCTGGCAGGGGTCTTCAGTGACATCTTCAACCTCTCCCTTAACCTGTCTGTACTCCCCACCTGCTTCAAGAGGACCACCATCATCCCTGTGCCCAAGAACACCAAGGTCACATGTCTGAATGACTATCGCCCAATAGCACTGACCTCTATCATCATGAAGTGCTTCGAGCGGCTAGTCAAATCATTCATCTGCTCCTCGCTGCCCCCCACACTGGACCCTATGCAGTTTGCATACCGGTCCAATAGGTCTACAGACGATGCCATCGCTCTGACCATGCACACCGCTCTCTCCCACCTGGACAAGGGGAATACATATGTGAGGATGCTGTTCATTGACTACAGCTCTGCATTCAACACCATCATCCCCTCCAGACTGGTCTCCAAGCTTGTGGACCTGGGACTAAGCACCTCCCTCTGCAAGTGGATCTTCCACTTCCTGACGGGGAGGCCACAGGTGGTGAGAATCGGTGACCGCACTTCATCTGTACTGATCACCAACACAGGCACCCCCCAGGGCTGTGTGCTCAGCCCTCTCCTGTTCTCCTTGTTCACCCACGACTGTGCGGCTACGCACAGCTCCAACCTCCTCGTTAAGTTTGCTGACGACACAACCATCGTGGGCCTCATCTCTGACAGTGACGAGTCAGCCTACAGAGAGGAGGTTGACACCCTGACATCATGGTGTCAGGACAACAACCTCTCTCTTAACATCAGCAAGACCAAGGAGATGATTGTGGACTTTAGGAGGCGGCAGGAGGAGGAGCATGCACCCCTATTCATCAATGGATCGGAAGTGGAGAAGGTCAGCTGCTTCAAGTTCCTCGGGGTGAACATCAGCAATGACCTCACCTGGTCTGTTCACACGGACAAGGTGGTCAAAACGGCCCGTAAGCGCCTCTTCTTCCTGAGGAGACTGAAGAAGTTTGGTATGGACTCAGTCATCCTTACTAACTTTTACAGATGCACTATAGAAAGCATTCTGACTGGTTGTATCACAGTGTGGTATGGGAGCTGCACAGACCGGGACCGCAAGGCCCTACGAAGTGTGGTCCGTTCTGCTGAGTTCATCATCGGCAGGAAGCTCCCAGCCCTACAGGACACCTACCACACACGTTGCCTTAGGAAAGCCAGCAGGATTCTAAGAGACTGTTCCCACCCATCCTTCAGTCTCTTTACCCCGTTGCCTTCTGGCAGGCGTTACCGCAGCATCCGGTCGCGCACACGCAGACTGGACAACAGTTTCTACCCAAGGGTCATCAGGCTTCTCAATGGACACTGATATGGACATTTTTACTGCACACTAGTCACTTATACACTGTCACTTTCAGCTACTGGTTGCTCTTTCAGTAACATTGCACTACTGTACCTCGCCACCAGGCTCCTGTTTGGTCATTGACAAAGTCACTGATCTGTAAATTTGCACTACTGCACTGTACTCCATTTAGGTTAGATTAGTTTATAGGGTTGTAACAGGTTTTTTTTTTTTTGTGTATTAGGGTTAGTATAGCGTACTATTTATTGTTATCTGTAATTTAGGAAGTTTTAGTGTTAGGGTTAGTATAGTCGTTTATTTATTGCTATCTGTATATTTAGGAAGTTCACTTATCTAAGCTCAGCATAGATGTAAATTTGTTCTGTGTACTTATATGTTATGTTATGCCAAGTGCTTGCGTTGTCTTGTCTTAAGAATTTCAGTGCCCAGTCTAACCTTGTGTTGCTCTGTGCACCTGACAAATAAAAGACTTGAACTTGAACTTGAACTTGAATATATATATGTATTTATATATATATAAATCTTTATTTCAGACGCCAAGTTCCACATAAAATAACAGACATAGAGCTATAAAAAAGAGAGTAAAACAAAAACATAAAACATAGATAATACAGTGCATAAAAAGTATGAAGACTTTTGTGCCAATGTAGTCTTAAGTTCCAAGTAATCGATAGCAGCTCTTTAGAGGGTTGACCAGAGCCTCTACTATTCAGTTCTCAGACTTGTCCAGTCGACACATGAAACCGTACATCAGTTTTGTCAGGAGTGCCTTACAGGTTGCTACGTGCTTTGACAGAAACAACTGACCAGCACTATGCCACCTAGGCACATTAAGTAGCAATCTAAAAGCATCATTGAAACCCTACATCAGTTGTCTCAGGATTGCCTTACAGGTTGGTACGTGCTTAGACACAAACAACTGACTAGCACTATGCCACCTTGGCACATTAAGTAGCAATCTAAAAGCATCATTGTAGGCTACTTTCAGTATCTGTATACTCCTTTACCTGTACATAGACCACAAATGAGCAGTGTACAATGGTGTTATGTAGGTTCTAAACAGGGAACATTTAACTGAATCTGAGCACATAGAAAACGTCCTTAATAACATACTGGCCTGAGAATATATTTGACAGCGCTGTTGATACATATCGTTGTCATCTGTCCAATCATCAGAAATGACATGGCAGATATTTTATTTCCTCACAAACACCAAGGGGACTGCCAGATAAATAAAAGGTAGGGAAGGTTAATTTCCTGTCCTGATTACTTCTGACTATCATTATGTGGCTTTTCTTTGCATTATATTTTATATCATGATCTAAGCCATACTGAGAGCACACCCATAGCATCTGTTGCAACAGGCTGAGTGGAACCAGATAATCTGCGTACATCAGATGATTGAAAATAGATTCACCAACAAGACAGCCTGTATTTGTCTTATTCAGCTGGCTTGATAAGTCGTCCATATCCATATTAAACAAAAAGGGAAATCAAATTCCTCCTTGTCGAACTCCGTTACCAACATGGAAAGCAGCTGATACAACATTGTCCCATTTAACATGAAAAGTTTGATTGGCATACCAGAACACCAAAATCCTCACAAGAGGTTTAGGGAAACCTCTCGCTATTAGCTTCATAAACAGTTTTTCATGACAAATTCGATCGAAAGCTTTGTAAGCATCAATAAAGCATAAAAATACAGATGAATTAAGACTTGTGTACCTGAGACAATCTCCTTCAGAGCATAGATACAGAGATCAGTACCATGTTTTCTTTTAAAACCAAACTGATTTTCTGCAGTCAGAATATACATTTCCAATTTCAATCAAATAATTCTCTCAAACACTTTAGACAAGATACTGGCCAATGCAATGGGTCGATAGTTGTCTATGCTGTTCAGTTTACCAGCCTTATCTTTAACAACAGGCACTAACAGTACTGACATAATAGAGTTCGGTAGAACACCATGAACCATAATTCCAGTGAGACACATGGCTAGAAATGGACTGAGTCTATAACTGGCATTTTTTAGATGCTCTGCAGAAATGGAATCCATACCACAAGCTTTGTTGTTGTCTAGCATGTGGATGGCATCATAAATATCTACTGATCTAACTATCAAGTCTGCAGAGATACCTTTATATTGATTATCAATTCTCACTGTGTTACTTTGAACACAATTAAATAGTTTACTGTAGTGCTCATGCCATAGATCAGCAATCTTCTCTGGACAACTAACCCCTTTGATATCAGAAGGGAGGGGAGTTCTGTTATTATTTATGATCTTGACCTCCTTCCAGAAGTCAGTAAGATTGTTATTCTGCATCTTTCTGGCCAGCGAGTCTGCTCTCATTGTGTTTTCATTTCTCTTAATGAAACAAGTGCATATTTAAATCTAGCATTTGTGAGGTTTTTGTTATCAAGCAGCACTCTCTGTCTGGGTCTGCCTGCCTCTGACCAGACTCTAAAGGCTTCTCTAGCAGCAGCATGTTGCTCAGACACAAACTCATTCCAGACAGGCCGTGCGTTAGGGACCTTACTCTTGTGATTAATAAAAGGTTCACTGGAAGCATAAAGACATTTGACAATATCATCATACATGGCACAGAGCTTTTCAGCATTATGTTTATCCTTGCAGTTCATATCCGAGAATTAGTTAATAGAGAATATCTGTGCCGAACCTCTTTGGTCAATTTTGACCAGTCCAGTTTTCTTGGGGGGCCAGCAACAAGGGTACACTCTCAACATTTAGCAGCATAGCAACTGGTATGTGATCAGTGGTGGCCAGCCCATAACACATCTCTATACTTTCCAGTGAGTCATGAGAATCGGCTGTGGTTACAATATGGTCTAGCCAGGAAGTTGTGTGCCACGTTTCACTTATATAGGTAAAACTTGTATCAGGCAATAACGCTTGATATAATTAATTTAGTTTCATTACAGAACTGCTGCAGATGTTGTGCGAATAAACACTTATCTGACATGTCAGCATTAAAATCACCCATGACATAGACACAACATGAACTATTGTCCTCTATGAAGGACTGAATAAAAGCTAACCTGTTCTGAAATTCATCCTCATGGTCATAGGATTCATATGGTGTGTACACATTTACAATAGTACATTTATTTTCATTGTGATTAAACTCCAACCCAATAGCCCAGTCAACGTTAAGCCACACCACCTTTACCGTTGGGTCATATTTTATGTTCCACAGTATAGCTACACCACCAGCTATCCTCCCACAAACCATTCTCATGCTGAGATCGGTAGTGGACTCTCCAGCACCATGAAAGTTCTTGTGTAGGGAGTTCAATTTGTCCAGATCTTGCTTGGTCATCCACGTTTCTTGAAGGCAGACAATGTCACTCTCGTCCAGCAATGTGTCCACCACCAAACGTCTTGATCTATCAGCAGCAGTATGTCCTACTCGGAGGCCACGAGCGTTGTAGGATACAACCCGCATTAATGATCTACCACGGACCCATCAGGGCAGCTGGCCGGTGTGTCTGTCTCCCTGGTCTCTACATATAGGCCTACATTCATCCCAGCATCATGACTGAGCTGAAGCTCGGTACCCTGAGAGCGGGGGGTATTCTCTGGTCGAGCTTTTTTGAAAGTATAGACCAAGGGTAATTACCAAACCACAACTGTCCCACCATTACCCATATGTGGCGCTACATTCCACGCCCTAAAGCACAAAGGCTTTCTGGAATGGATAGGCTAACCAAGCCCCCTCCCTTCACTCCTTGAGTTGAAATAAAGGCCCTTGTGGATCCTGGTGGTATTATATTTCAGATTTGGTATCCCATTGGTAATTCTGCAGCATAGATTTTTCTATACAGTTCCAATTTGTCAAGAATATACATTTTTCAATGGTTCGCAATGTTTGGAGGAATCCGCCATTACTGCTTGCAGTTATATTTATTAGGATTCCTCCGTCAGGAGGAAACCTATTGTTATTGTTAGTTTTATTATTATTATTATTCTTGTTCCATGGAAGTCAATGGCAGCCCCTAGAACCCTTCGACAACTTTTTGTGAAATTTGGCACACTCATTAAGGACAGTTGATTCTATGCCTACACCAAGTTTCATGTCTCCCATTAGATCACTCCAGCGCCACCAACGGGTCAAAGTTGGACTTGTGTTTACACACGCAACTTTTGAACCGTATGACCCATTTTCAAAAATGAGGTACCATTGGATTCCCTGGATCAAGCCGAGTTCAACGCACCCCATGGCGTCAATTTCCGGTTATATAGATTTTCCGCTATTTCCGGTTTTATCAAAAACCTTTGAAAGCCTACTCCTCCTACAATTTTTGTCATATCTTCTTCAAAGTTACCAGAGATGATCTTCAGACCAAGCGTCACAAAAGTTATCGAAAAGACTTTTGATCCTCGCAACCGTTTGTCCGGTACAGCCAATCAAATTCATCAGAAAAGCCGCCAAACAGGATGTGAAGTCATGTCTCAGCAAATCTTTGAGATATCAACACGAAACTTGGTATATCGATGGAAGACACTACAACATGTTACCGTGTGCAAAGGCAACTTCATATCTCCAAAAATGATTGATATAAA
Source organism: Hypomesus transpacificus (assembly GCF_021917145.1). NCBI lineage: Eukaryota > Metazoa > Chordata > Actinopteri > Osmeriformes > Osmeridae > Hypomesus > Hypomesus transpacificus. The sequence goes on from NW_025813838.1 coordinate 29,512, forward strand.
GCAAATTGAACTTATCGCTAACGCTAAAATAATGCTTTACACATCAGCCAGTCAAAAACTGATACTCTGATTCAATCACAAGTTCATATGAAGACTCTTGAGAATGTTTATAACACAAATCTGTGAAAAATTTGACTGTAAGATCAAAGGTCGATTTTTGGTGAATATTTGAAACCTGCTTGCTTGGCTAATTTCTAGCCAAATTTCCAATGAATGTCTCCCCTCCTCCTGCCCGCGCGTGCTCCACATCCTCACAAACTCAGCCTTAACTTACACACGCGCGGGCTTGGCAAGACGCACACGCAACATTTCAGGAGAGTGTGGGCTGACCAAGCCCCCACTCATTCCTTGGTTTCTAGCAAAGGCCTTGTGGATCTTGTAATCTTGGATCTCTTAACAAAAGCTGATCTTTTTAGTATTGCATTTCCGATTTTGTATGCAATGGTAAAAAGTTATACAAATCCTGAAACATTGATATATATATATATGTATTTATATATATATAAATCTTTATTTCAGACGCCAAGTTCCACATAAAATAACAGACATAGAGCTATAAAAAAGAGAGTAAAACGAAAACATAAAACATAGATAATACAGTGCATAAAAAGTATGAAGACTTTTGTGCCAATGTAGTCTTAAGTTCCAAGTAATCGATAGTAGCTCTTTAGAGGGTTGACCAGAGCCTCTACTATTCAGTTCTCAGACTTGTCCAGTCGACACATGAAACCATACATCAGTTGTCTCAGGAGTGCCTTACAGGTTGGTACGTGCTTAGACAGAAACAACTGACTAGCACTATGCCACCTAGGCACATTAAGTAGCAATCTAAAAGCATCATTGAAACCATACATCAGTTGTCTCAGGATTGCCTTACAGGTTGGTACGTGCTTAGACACAAACAACTGACTAGCACTATGCCACCTTGGCACATTAAGTAGCAATCTAAAAGCATCATTGTAGGCTACTTTCAGTATCTGTATACTCCTTTACCTGTACATAGACCACAAATGAGCAGTGTACAATGGTGTTATGTAGGTTCTAAACAGGGAACATTTAACTGAATCTGAGCACATAGAAAACGTCCTTAATAACATACTGGCCTGAGAATATATTTGACAGCGCTGTTGATACATATCGTTGTCATCTGTGCAATCATCAGAAATGACATGGCAGATATTTTATTTCCTCACAAACACCAAGGGGACTGCCAGATAAATAAAAGGTAGGGAAGGTTAATTTCCTGTCCTGATTACTTCTGACTATCATTATGTGGCTTTTCTTTGCATTATATTTTATATCATGATCTAAGCCATACTGAGAGCACACCCATAGCATCTGTTGCAACAGGCTGAGTGGAACCAGATAATCTGCGTACATCAGATGATTGACAATAGATTCACCAACAAGACAGCCTGTATTTGTCTTATTCAGCTGGCTTGATAAGTCGTCCATATCCATATTAAACAAAAAGGGAAATCAAATTCCTCCTTGTCGAACTCCGTTACCAACATGGAAAGCAGCTGATACAACATTGTCCCATTTAACATGAAAAGTTTGATTGGCATACCAGAACACCAAAATCCTCACAAGAGGTTTAGGGACACCTCTCGCTATTAGCTTCATAAACAGTTTTTCATGACAAATTTGATCGAAAGCTTTGTAAGCATCAATAAAGCATAAAAATACAGATGAATTAAGACTTGTGTACCTGAGACAATCTCCTTCAGAGCATAGATACAGAGATCAGTACCATGTTTTCTTTTAAAACCAAACTGATTTTCTGCAGTCAGAATATACATTTCCAATTTCAATCAAATAATTCTCTCAAACACTTTAGACAAGATACTGGCCAATGCAATGGGTCGATAGTTGTGTAGCCCGGGTGGTAAACATTTCTGTTGAAACAATCCTATTACATAAATATAAAAGTTTGAATACATAATACTTAAGTTCATAGTTTAATAAATAGACTTTAAGGTTTGAGAGTATGATTTTGATTTGATGAGAAATGCATATTGTTCATGTTTTACTGAATACAGCATTTGGAAATGTATATCTGTTGTTTAAAAAACGCATGTTAAAATGTACCGGTTACAAATATGAAGAGAGTAAGATGAATGTTTTGTGAATCTATGTTGTTGCTTTAATTTTGATTATGATGTTAAGCCAATCCGGTTTGAGGTCAAAGGGCAGGGTAACACGGGAAGTTGGGGTAGATGAGGTTGGAGTAGAAAAAGACAGAGCGAGCGGAGGAGTTGGAGGGAGAAGAAAATTGTAGCGTACGGTAAAATACCAAGAGTGAAGATTTTATATTATCATTAGTGGTGTTATGTTTATATTGTTGGGTGAATATCTCAACCAACAACAATAACCCAGAAAGAGGAGTTTGGCTGTTGGCGGTTTTGGATTAAGCACGGGCTTTGCCGCCAGACTAGCGACAGCGAGTGCCAGGTTGGAGCCGGTGGAGGTCGGGATTGTCGTCGTCCTCAGTCTTCTTCCTGAGTTGGTTCGTCTCGTAAATCCACGAGAGTATTTGGTCGGTCTCTCCTTCACCTGCTGCCGCCCTTCTGCCGCAGTGCGTGTGCTACCGCACTGCTGATCCGAGGTACCAGCTCCTTGTTATTTTGTGCCATCCTGGCGAAACAGCCATTTTGTTTACGGCTACAACGCACACGAGCTACACTCAGGCCTGCACCGTAGAACTGTACTGAATTAAGGTATTCGTGTAGTTAGCATTGCCGGCTAGTTTGTATTGTGTGTCCATGTGCATTACGATGTCATGTAAATGTTGAACCAATAACTGAAGAACTGATTTTTTGTCTGAAGTAAATCTTTCCTGTTTTTGTTTAACAGTTGGTTGTATTGTTTTTTTCATATGTTAAATTGGTTTAAGTTAGTAACAATTACTAACGAACTCAGGTTAGCCACCTCTCATTACAAATCCACCAAACTAGAGAGGCGCTACAGTTGTCTATGCTGTTCAGTTTACCAGCCTTATCTTTAACAACAGGCACTAACAGTACTGACATAATAGAGTTCGGTAGAACACCATGAACCATAATTCCAGTGAGACACATGGCTAGAAATGGACTGAGTCTATAACTGGCATTTTTTAGATGCTCTGCAGAAATGGAATCCATACCACAAGCTTTGTTGTTGTCTAGCATGTGGATGGCATCATAAATATCTACTGATCTAACTATCAAGTCTGCAGAGATACCTTTATATTGATTATCAATTCTCACTGTGTTACTTTGAACACAATTAAATAGTTTACTGTAGTGCTCATGCCATAGATCAGCAATCTTCTCTGGACAACTAACCCCTTTGATATCAGAAGGGAGGGGAGTTCTGTTATTATTTATGATCTTGACCTCCTTCCAGAAGTCAGTAAGATTGTTATTCTGCATCTTTCTGGCCAGCGAGTCTGCTCTCATTGTGTTTTCATTTCTCTTAATGAAACGAGTGCATATTTAAATCTAGCATTTGTGAGGTTTTTGTTATCAAGCAGCACTCTCTGTCTGGGTCTGCCTGCCTCTGACCAGACTCTAAAGGCTTCTCTAGCAGCAGCATGTTGCTCAGACACAAACTCATTCCAGACAGGCCGTGCGTTAGGGACCTTACTCTTGTGATTAATAAAAGGTTCACTGGAAGCATAAAGACATTTGACAATATCATCATACATGGCACAGAGCTTTTCAGCATTATGTTTATCCTTGCAGTTCATATCCGAGAATTAGTTAATAGAGAATATCTGTGCCGAACCTCTTTAGTCAATTTTGACCAGTCCAGTTTTCTTGGGGGGCCAGCAACAAGGGTACACTCTCAACATTTAGCAGCATAGCAACTGGTATGTGATCAGTGGTGGCCAGCCCATAACACATCTCTATACTTTCCAGTGAGTCATGAGAATCGGCTGTGGTTACAATATGGTCTAGCCAGGAAGTTGTGTGCCACGTTTCACTTATATAGGTAAAACTTGTATCAGGCAATAACGCTTGATATAATTAATTTAGTTTCATTACAGAACTGCTGCAGATGTTGTGCGAATAAACACTTATCTGACATGTCAGCATTAAAATCACCCATGACATAGACACAACATGAACTATTGTCCTCTATGAAGGACTGAATAAAAGCTAACCTGTTCTGAAATTCATCCTCATGGTCATAGGATTCATATGGTGTGTACACATTTACAATAGTACATTTATTTTCATTGTGATTAAACTCCAACCCAATAGCCCAGTCAACGTTAAGCCACACCACCTTTACCGTTGGGTCATATTTTATGTTCCACAGTATAGCTACACCACCAGCTATCCTCCCACAAACCATTCTCATGCTGAGATCGGTAGTGGACTCTCCAGCACCATGAAAGTTCTTGTGTAGGGAGTTCAATTTGTCCAGATCTTGCTTGGTCATCCAGGTTTCTTGAAGGCAGACAATGTCACTCTCGTCCAGCAATGTGTCCACCACCAAACGTCTTGATCTATCAGCAGCAGTATGTCCTACTCGGAGGCCACGAGCGTTGTAGGATACAACCCGCATTAATGATCTACCACGGACCCATCAGGGCAGCTGGCCGGTGTGTCTGTCTCCCTGGTCTCTACATATAGGCCTACATTCATCCCAGCATCATGACTGAGCTGAAGCTCGGTACCCTGAGAGCGGGGGGTATGCTCTGGTCGAGCTTTTTTGAAAGTATAGACCAAGGGTAATTACCAAACCACAACTGTCCCACCATTACCCATATGTGGCGCTACATTCCACGCCCTAAAGCACAAAGGCTTTCTGGAATGGATAGGCTAACCAAGCCCCCTCCCTTCACTCCTTGAGTTGAAATAAAGGCCCTTGTGGATCCTGGTGGTATTATATTTCAGATTTGGTATCCCATTGGTAATTCTGCAGCATAGATTTTTCTATACAGTTCCAATTTGTCAAGAATATACATTTTTCAATGGTTCGCAATGTTTGGAGGAATCCGCCATTACTGCTTGCAGTTATATTTATTATTATTCTTGTTCCATGGAAGTCAATGGCAGCCCCTAGAACACTTCGACAACTTTTTGTGAAATTTGGCACACTCATTAAGGACAGTTGATTCTATACCTACACCAAGTTTCATGTCTCCCATTAGACCACTCCAGCGCCACCAATGGGTCAAAGTTGGACTTGTGTTTACACACGCAACTTTTGAACCGTATGACCCATTTTCAAAAATGAGGTACCATTGGATTCCCTGGTTCAAGCCGAGTTCAACGCACCCCATGGCGTCAATTTCCGGTTATATAGATTTTCCGCTACTTCCGGTTTTATCAAAAACCTTTGAAAGCCTACTCCTCCTACAATTTTTGTCATATCTTCTTCAAAGTTACCAGAGATGATCTTCAGACCAAGCGTCACAAAAGTTATCGAAAAGAATTTTGATCCTCACAACCGTTTGTCCGGTACAGCCAATCAAATTCATCAGAAAAGCCGCCAAACAGGATGTGAAGTCATGTCTCAGCAAATCTTTGAGATATCAACACGAAACTTGGTATATCGATGGAAGACACTACAACATGTTACCGTGTGCAAAGGCAACTTCATATCTCCAAAAATGATTGATATAAAGCAAATTGAACTTATCGCTAACGCTAAAATAATGCTTTACACATCAGCCAGTCAAAAACTGATACTCTGATTCAATCACAAGTTCATATGAAGACTCTTGAGAATGTTTATAACACAAATCTGTGAAAAAGTTGACTGTAAGATCAAAGGTCGATTTTTGGTGAATATTTGAAACATGCTTGCTTGGCTAATTTCTAGCCAAATTTCCAATGAATGTCTCCCCTCCTCCTGCCCGCGCGTGCTCCACATCCTCACACACTCAGCCTTAACTTACACACGCGCGGGCTTGGCAAGACGCACACGCAACATTTCAGGAGAGTGTGGGCTGACCAAGCCCCCACTCATTCCTTGGTTTCTAGCCAAGGCCTTGTGGATCTTGTAATCTTGGATCTCTTAACAAAAGCTGATCTTTTTAGTATTGCATTTCCGATTTTGTATGCAATGGTAAAAAGTTATACAAATCCTGAAACATTGATATATATATATGTATTTATATATATATAAATCTTTATTTCAGACGCCAAGTTCCACATAAAATAACAGACATAGAGCTATAAAAAAGAGAGTAAAACGAAAACATAAAACATAGATAATACAGTGCATAAAAAGTATGAAGACTTTTGTGCCAATGTAGTCTTAAGTTCCAAGTAATCGATAGCAGCTCTTTAGAGGGTTGACCAGGGCCTCTACTATTCAGTTCTCAGACTTGTCCAGTCGACACATGAAACCATACATCAGTTGTCTCAGGAGTGCCTTACAGGTTGGTACGTGCTTAGACAGAAACAACTGACCAGCACTATGCCACCTAGGCACATTAAGTAGCAATCTAAAAGCATCATTGAAACCATACATCAGTTGTCTCAGGATTGCCTTACAGGTTGGTACGTGCTTAGACACAAACAACTGACTAGCACTATGCCACCTTGGCACATTAAGTAGCAATCTAAAAGCATCATTGTAGGCTACTTTCAGTATCTGTATACTCCTTTACCTGTACATAGACCACAAATGAGCAGTGTACAATGGTGTTATGTAGGTTCTAAACAGGGAACATTTAACTGAATCTGAGCACATAGAAAACGTCCTTAATAACATACTGGCCTGAGAATATATTTGACAGCGCTGTTGATACATATCGTTGTCATCTGTCCAATCATCAGAAATGACATGGCAGATATTTTATTTCCTCACAAACACCAAGGGGACTGCCAGATAAATAAAAGGTAGGGAAGGTTAATTTCCTGTCCTGATTACTTCTGACTATCATTATGTGGCTTTTCTTTGCATTATATTTTATATCATGATCTAAGCCATACTGAGAGCACACCCATAGCATCTGTTGCAACAGGCTGAGTGGAACCAGATAATCTGCGTACATCAGATGATTGACAATAGATTCACCAACAAGACAGCCTGTATTTGTCTTATTCAGCTGGCTTGATAAGTCGTCCATATCCATATTAAACAAAAAGGGAAATCAAATTCCTCCTTGTCGAACTCCGTTACCAACATGGAAAGCAGCTGATACAACATTGTCCCATTTAACATGAAAAGTTTGATTGGCATACCAGAACACCAAAATCCTCACAAGAGGTTTAGGGACACCTCTCGCTATTAGCTTCATAAACAGTTTTTCATGACAAATTCGATCGAAAGCTTTGTAAGCATCAATAAAGCATAAAAATACAGATGAATTAAGACTTGTGTACCTGAGACAATCTCCTTCAGAGCATAGATACAGAGATCAGTACCATGTTCTTTTAAAACCAAACTGATTTTCTGCAGTCAGAATATACATTTCCAATTTCAATCAAATAATTCTCTCAAACACTTTAGACAAGATACTGGCCAATGCAATGGGTCGATAGTTGTGTAGCCCGGGTGGTAAACGTTTCTGTTGAAACAATCCTATTACATAAATATAAAAGTTTGAATACATAATACTTAAGTTCATAGTTTAATAAATAGACTTTAAGGTTTGAGAGTATGATTTTGATTTGATGAGAAATGCATATTGTTCATGTTTTACTGAATACAGCATTTGGAAATGTATATCTGTTGTTTAAAAAACGCATGTTAAAATGTACCGGTTACAAATATGAAGAGAGTAAGATGAATGTTTTGTGAATCTATGTTGTTGCTTTAATTTTGATTATGATGTTAAGCCAATCCGGTTTGAGGTCAAAGGGCAGGGTAACACGGGAAGTTGGGGTAGATGAGGTTGGAGTAGAAAAAGACAGAGCGAGCGGAGGAGTTGGAGGGAGAAGAAAATTGTAGCGTACGGTAAAATACCAAGAGTGAAGATTTTATATTATCATTAGTGGTGTTATGTTTATATTGTAGGGTGAATATCTCAACCAACAACAATAACCCAGAAAGAGGAGTTTGGCTGTTGGCGGTTTTGGATTAAGCACGGGCTTTGCCGCCAGACTAGCGACAGCGAGTGCCAGGTTGGAGCCGGTGGAGGTCGGGATTGTCGTCGTCCTCAGTCTTCTTCCTGAGTTGGTTCGTCTCGTAAATCCACGAGAGTATTTGGTCGGTCTCTCCTTCACCTGCTGCCGCCCTTCTGCCGCAGTGCGTGTGCTACCGCACTGCTGATCCGAGGTACCAGCTCCTTGTTATTTTGTGCCATCCTGGCGAAACAGCCATTTTGTTTACGGCTACAACGCACACGAGCTACACTCAGGCATGCACCGTAGAACTGTACTGAATTAAGGTATTCGTGTAGTTAGCATTGCCGGCTAGTTTGTATTGTGTGTCCATGTGCATTACGATGTCATGTAAATGTTGAACCAATAACTGAAGAACTGATTTTTTGTCTGAAGTAAATCTTTCCTGTTTTTGTTTAACAGTTGGTTGTATTGTTTTTTTCATATGTTAAATTGGTTTAAGTTAGTAACAATTACTAACGAACTCAGGTTAGCCACCTCTCATTACAAATCCACCAAACTAGAGAGGCGCTACAGTTGTCTATGCTGTTCAGTTTACCAGCCTTATCTTTAACAACAGGCACTAGGCACTAACAGTACTGACATAATAGAGTTCGGTAGAACACCATGAACCATAATTCCAGTGAGACACATGGCTAGAAATGGACTGAGTCTATAACTGGCATTTTTTAGATGCTCTGCAGAAATGGAATCCATACCACAAGCTTTGTTGTTGTCTAGCATGTGGATGGCATCATAAATATCTACTGATCTAACTATCAAGTCTGCAGAGATACCTTTATATTGATTATCAATTCTCACTGTGTTACTTTGAACACAATTAAATAGTTTACTGTAGTGCTCATGCCATAGATCAGCAATCTTCTCTGGACAACTAACCCCTTTGATATCAGAAGGGAGGGGAGTTCTGTTATTATTTATGATCTTGACCTCCTTCCAGAAGTCAGTAAGATTGTTATTCTGCATCTTTCTGGCCAGCGAGTCTGCTCTCATTGTGTTTTCATTTCTCTTAATGAAACGAGTGCATATTTAAATCTAGCATTTGTGAGGTTTTTGTTATCAAGCAGCACTCTCTGTCTGGGTCTGCCTGCCTCTGACCAGACTCTAAAGGCTTCTCTAGCAGCAGCATGTTGCTCAGACACAAACTCATTCCAGACAGGCCGTGCGTTAGGGACCTTACTCTTGTGATTAATAAAAGGTTCACTGGAAGCATAAAGACATTTGACAATATCATCATACATGGCACAGAGCTTTTCAGCATTATGTTTATCCTTGCAGTTCATATCCGAGAATTAGTTAATAGAGAATATCTGTGCCGAACCTCTTTGGTCAATTTTGACCAGTCCAGTTTTCTTGGGGGGCCAGCAACAAGGGTACACTCTCAACATTTAGCAGCATAGCAACTGGTATGTGATCAGTGGTGGCCAGCCCATAACACATCTCTATACTTTCCAGTGAGTCATGAGAATCGGCTGTGGTTACAATATGGTCTAGCCAGGAAGTTGTGTGCCACGTTTCACTTATATAGGTAAAACTTGTATCAGGCAATAACGCTTGATATAATTAATTTAGTTTCATTACAGAACTGCTGCAGATGTTGTGCGAATAAACGCTTATCTGACATGTCAGCATTAAAATCACCCATGACATAGACACAACATGAACTATTGTCCTCTATGAAGGACTGAATAAAAGCTAACCTGTTCTGAAATTCATCCTCATGGTCATAGGATTCATATGGTGTGTACACATTTACAATAGTACATTTATTTTCATTGTGATTAAACTCCAACCCAATAGCCCAGTCAACGTTAAGCCACACCACCTTTACCGTTGGGTCATATTTTATGTTCCACAGTATAGCTACACCACCAGCTATCCTCCCACAAACCATTCTCATGCTGAGATCGGTAGTGGACTCTCCAGCACCATGAAAGTTCTTGTGTAGGGAGTTCAATTTGTCCAGATCTTGCTTGGTCATCCAGGTTTCTTGAAGGCAGACAATGTCACTCTCGTCCAGCAATGTGTCCACCACCAAACGTCTTGATCTATCAGCAGCAGTATGTCCTACTCGGAGGCCACGAGCGTTGTAGGATACAACCCGCATTAATGATCTACCACGGACCCATCAGGGCAGCTGGCCGGTGTGTCTGTCTCCCTGGTCTCTACATATAGGCCTACATTCATCCCAGCATCATGACTGAGCTGAAGCTCGGTACCCTGAGAGCGGGGGGTATTCTCTGGTCGAGCTTTTTTGAAAGTATAGACCAAGGGTAATTACCAAACCACAACTGTCCCACCATTACCCATATGTGGCGCTACATTCCACGCCCTAAAGCACAAAGGCTTTCTGGAATGGATAGGCTAACCAAGCCCCCTCCCTTCACTCCTTGAGTTGAAATAAATGCCCTTGTGGATCCTGGTGGTATTATATTTCAGATTTGGTATCCCATTGGTAATTCTGCAGCATAGATTTTTCTATACAGTTCCAATTTGTCAAGAATATTCATTTTTCAATGGTTCGCAATGTTTGGAGGAATCCGCCATTACTGCTTGCAGTTATATTTATTATTATTAGGATTCCTCCGTCAGGAGGAAACCTATTGTTATTGTTAGTTTTATTATTAGGATTCCTCCGTCAGGAGGAAACCTATTGTTATTGTTAGTTTTATTATTATTATTATTCTTGTTCCATGGAAGTCAATGGCAGCCCCTAGAACACTTCGACAACTTTTTGTGAAATTTGGCACACTCATTAAGGACAGTTGATTCTATACCTACACCAAGTTTCATGTCTTCCATTAGACCACTCCAGCGCCACCAACGGGTCAAAGTTGGACTTGTGTTTACACACGCAACTTTTGGACCGTATGACCCATTTTCAAAAATGAGGTACCATTGGATTCCCTGGTTCAAGCCGAGTTCAACGCACCCCATGGCGTCAATTTCCGGTTATATAGATTTTCCGCTACTTCCGGTTTTATCAAAAACCTTTGAAAGCCTACTCCTCCTACAATTTTTGTCATATCTTCTTCAAAGTTACCAGAGATGATCTTCAGACCAAGCGTCACAAAAGTTATCGAAAAGAATTTTGATCCTCACAACCGTTTGTCCGGTACAGCCAATCAAATTCATCAGAAAAGCCGCCAAACAGGATGTGAAGTCATGTCTCAGCAAATCTTTGAGATATCAACACGAAACTTGGTATATCGATGGAAGACACTACAACATGTTACCGTGTGCAAAGGCAACTTCATATCTCCAAAAATGATTGATATAAAGCATATTGAACTTATCGCTAACGCTAAAATAATGCTTTACACATCAGCCAGTCAAAAACTGATACTCTGATTCAATCACAAGTTCATATGAAGACTCTTGAGAATGTTTATAACACAAATCTGTGAAAAAGTTGACTGTAAGATCAAAGGTCGATTTTTGGTGAATATTTGAAACATGCTTGCTTGGCTAATTTCTAGCCAAATTTCCAATGAATGTCTCCCCTCCTCCTGCCCGCGCGTGCTCCACATCCTCACACACTCAGCCTTAACTTACACACGCGCGGGCTTGGCAAGACGCACACGCAACATTTCAGGAGAGTGTGGGCTGACCAAGCCCCCACTCATTCCTTGGTTTCTAGCCAAGGCCTTGTGGATCTTGTAATCTTGGATCTCTTAACAAAAGCTGATCTTTTTAGTATTGCATTTCCGATTTTGTATGCAATGGTAAAAAGTTATACAAATCCTGAAACATTGATATATATATATGTATTTATATATATATAAATCTTTATTTCAGACGCCAAGTTCCACATAAAATAACAGACATAGAGCTATAAAAAAGAGAGTAAAACAAAAACATAAAACATAGATAATACAGTGCATAAAAAGTATGAAGACTTTTGTGCCAATGTAGTCTTAAGTTCCAAGTAATCGATAGCAGCTCTTTAGAGGGTTGACCAGAGCCTCTACTATTCAGTTCTCAGACTTGTCCAGTCGACACATGAAACCATACATCAGTTGTGTCAGGAGTGCCTTACAGGTTGGTACGTGCTTAGACAGAAACAACTGACCAGCACTATGCCACCTAGGCACATTAAGTAGCAATCTAAAAGCATCATTGAAACCATACATCAGTTGTCTCAGGATTGCCTTACAGGTTGGTACGTGCTTAGACACAAACAACTGACTAGCACTATGCCACCTTTGCACATTAAGTAGCAATCTAAAAGCATCATTGTAGGCTACTTTCAGTATCTGTATACTCCTTTTCCTGTACATAGACCACAAATGAGCAGTGTACAATGGTGTTATGTAGGTTCTAAACAGGGAACATTTAACTGAATCTGAGCACATAGAAAACGTCCTTAATAACATACTGGCCTGAGAATATATTTGACAGCGCTGTTGATACATATCGTTGTCATCTGTCCAATCATCAGAAATGACATGGCCCAGATATTTTATTTCCTCACAAACACCAAGGGGACTGCCAGATAAATAAAAGGTAGGGAAGGTTAATTTCCTGTCCTGATTACTTCTGACTATCATTATGTGGCTTTTCTTTGCATTATATTTTATATCATGATCTAAGCCATACTGAGAGCACACCCATAGCATCTGTTGCAACAGGCTGAGTGGAACCAGATCATTTGCGTACATCAGATGATTGACAATAGATTCACCAACAAGACAGCCTGTATTTGTCTTAATCAGCTGGCTTGATAAGTCGTCCAAATCCATATTAAACAAAAAGGGAAATCAAATTCCTCCTTGTCGAACTCCGTTACCAACATGGAAAGGAGCTGATACAACATTGTCCCATTTAACATGAAAAGTTTGATTGGCATACCAGAACACCAAAATCCTCACAAGAGGTTTAGGGACACCTCTCGCTATTAGCTTCATAAACAGTTTTTCATGACAAATTCGATCGAAAGCTTTGTAAGCATCAATAAAGCATAAAAATACAGATGAATTAAGACTTGTGTACCTGAGACAATCTCCTTCAGAGCATAGATACAGAGATCAGTACCATGTTTTCTTTTAAAACCAAACTGATTTTCTGCAGTCAGAATATACATTTCCAATTTCAATCAAATAATTCTCTCAAACACTTTAGACAAGATACTGGCCAATGCAATGGGTCGATAGTTGTCTATGCTGTTCAGTTTACCAGCCTTATCTTTAACAACAGGCACTAACAGTACTGACATAATAGAGTTCGGTAGAACACCATGAACCATAATTCCAGTGAGACACATGGCTAGAAATGGACTGAGTCTATAACTGGCATTTTTTAGATGCTCTGCAGAAATGCAATCCATACCACAAGCTTTGTTGTTGTCTAGCATGTGGATGGCATCATAAATATCCACTGATCTAACTATCAAGTCTGCAGAGATACCTTTATATTCATTATCAATTCTCACTGTGTTACTTTTAACACAATTAAATAGTTGACTGTAGTGCTCATGCCATAGATCAGCAATCTTCTCTGGACAACAAACCCCTTGGATATCAGAAGGGAGGGAAGTTCTGTTATTACTTATGATCTTGACCTCCTTCCAGAAGTCAGTAAGATTGTTATTTTGCATCTTTCTGGCCAGCGAGTCTGCTCTCATTGTGTTTTCATTTCTCTTAATGAAACGAGTGCATATTTAAATCTAGCATTTGTGAGGTTTTTGTTATCAAGCAGCACTCCCTGTCTGGGTCTGCCTGCCTCTGACCAGACTCTAAAGGCTTCTCTAGCAGCAGCATGTTGCTCAGACACAAACTCATTCCAGACAGGCCGTGCGTTAGGGACCTTACTCTTTTGATTAATAAAAGGTTCACTGGAAGCATAAAGACATTTGACAATATCATCATACATGGCACAGAGCTTTTCAGCATGATGTTTATCCTTGCAGTTCATATCCGTGCACATTAGGGCATCCCTAGAAAATGCAACATCACTATGTAAGCTGTCAGTTAATAGAGAATATCTGTGCATAACCTCTTTGGTCAATTTTGACCAGTCCAGTTTTCTTGGGGGGCCAGCAACAAGAGTACACTCTCAACATTTAGCAGCATAGCAACTGGTATGTGATCAGTGGTGGCCAGCCCATAACACATCTCTATACTTTCCAGTGAGTCATGAGCATCGCTGTGGTTACAATATGGTCTAGCCAGGAAGTTGTGTGCCACGTTTCACTTATATAGGTAAAACTTGTATCAGGCAATAACGCTTGATATCATTAATTTAGTTTCATTACAGAACTGCTGCAGATGTTGTGCGAAAAAAAAACACTTATCTGACATGTCAGCATTAAAATCACCCATGACATAGACACAACATGAACTATTGTCCTCTATGAAGGACTGAATAAAAGCTAACCTGTTCTGAAATTCATCCTCATGGTCATAGGATTCATATGGTGTGTACACATTTACAATAGTACATTTATTTTCATTGTGATTAAACTCCAACCCAATAGCCCAGTCAACGTGTAGCCACACCACCTTTACCGTTGGGTCATATTTTATGTTCCACAGTATAGCTACACCACCAGCTATTGTTGGGGTCTCGAAAGTGGTTCTTAGTGAAGCAAGAATTAACAGGCTTGGAGTCAGGAGATTGATTGCAAAAGCTTCGTCTTTATTTGCCAGGTATTTTGGAATCACGCGCAGAGCTTCTCTCGCCGGAGAAGTCTCTCATACGCCGAGCCTCCCTAGCCAGGGAGGTCCGACATGCATTCAATAGACAAGAACTTTTATACAGTCTTTCTACGTCACACAAATATGTTTGGCAATTATCAGACAACACACAGTTTGTTCAAAATAAACAGATGTCCTCCCTCACTTGGCTGTCCTTACACAACCCGTGGTCATTCTTGCACAACCCGTGGTCCGACTTGAGCAACATTTCCCTATCAGGTCATCCTGACCTGACTTCCTCTCTGGAAAGAACATTCTAATGGGAGGGGGAGAGTGACTCTCCCAGCTCACTCTTCTCCTCATTATCGAGCATGGGACCCAACCAGCCTCCTCTCTCACCTAAATCCTTACATGGGGATAAACAAGTCTTCTTCTCTGGCCTAGTTCCCTACGTGGGCTATTTCCTCTCCTCATCTGACCCTTCGTCCTAGTTGACTCCTTTCTTGAGGTCACCAGGTCACCAGAAAATCCCCCACACTATCCTCCCACAAACCATTCTCATGCTGACATCGGTAGTGGACTCTCAAGCACCATGAAAGTTCTTGTGTAGGGAGTTCAATTTGTCCAGATCTTGCTTGGCCATCCAGGTTTCTTGAAGAGAGACAATGTCACTCTCGCCCAGCAATGTGTCCACCACCAAACGTCTTGATCTATCAGCAGCAGTATGTCCTACTCGGAGGCCACGAGCGTTGTAGGATACAACCCGCGATCTACCACGGACCCATCAGGGCAGCTGGCCGGTGTGTCTGTCTCCCTGGTCTCTACATATAGGCCTACATTCATCCCAGCATCATGACTGAGCTGAAGCTCGGTACCCTGAGAGCGGGGGGTATGCTCTGGTCGAGCTTTTTTGAAAGTATAGACCAAGGGTAATTACCAAACCACAACTGTCCCACCATTACCCATAGGTGGCGCTACATTCCACGCCCTAAAGCACAAAGGCTTTCTGGAATGGATAGGCTAACCAAGCCCCCTCCCTTCACTCCTTGGGTTGAAATAAAGGCCCTTGTGGATCTTGATGGTATTATATTTCAGATTTGGTATCCCATTGGTAATTCTGCAGCATAGATTTTTCTATACAGTTCCAATTTGTCAAGAATATACATTTTTCAATGGTTCGCAATGTTTGGAGGAATCCGCCATTACTGCTTGCAGTTATATTTATTATTATTATTATTCTTGTTCCATGGAAGTCAATGGCAGCCCCTAGAACACTTCGACAACTTTTTGTGAAATTTGGCACACTCATTAAGGACAGTTGATTCTATACCTACACCAAGTTTCATGTCTCCCATTAGACCACTCCAGCGCCACCAATGGGTCAAAGTTGGACTTGTGTTTACACACGCAACTTTTGAACCGTATGACCCATTTTCAAAAATGAGGTACCATTGGATTCCCTGGTTCAAGCCGAGTTCAACGCACCCCATGGCGTCAATTTCCGGTTATATAGATTTTCCGCTACTTCCGGTTTTATCAAAAACCTTTGAAAGCCTACTCCTCCTACAATTTTTGTCATATCTTCTTCAAAGTTACCAGAGATGATCTTCAGACCAAGCGTCACAAAAGTTATCGAAAAGAATTTTGATCCTCACAACCGTTTGTCCGGTACAGCCAATCAAATTCATCAGAAAAGCCGCCAAACAGGATGTGAAGTCCTGTCTCAGCAAATCTTTGAGATATCAACACGAAACTTGGTATATCGATGGAAGACACTACAACATGTTACCGTGTGCAAAGGCAACTTCATATCTCCAAAAATGATTGATATAAAGCAAATTGAACTTATCGCTAACGCTAAAATAATGCTTTACACATCAGCCAGTCAAAAACTGATACTCTGATTCAATCACAAGTTCATATGAAGACTCTTGAGAATGTTTATAACACAAATCTGTGAAAAAGTTGACTGTAAGATCAAAGGTCGATTTTTGGTGAATATTTGAAACATGCTTGCTTGGCTAATTTCTAGCCAAATTTCCAATGAATGTCTCCCCTCCTCCTGCCCGCGCGTGCTCCACATCCTCACACACTCAGCCTTAACTTACACACGCGCGGGCTTGGCAAGACGCACACGCAACATTTCAGGAGAGTGTGGGCTGACCAAGCCCCCACTCATTCCTTGGTTTCTAGCCAAGGCCTTGTGGATCTTGTAATCTTGGATCTCTTAACAAAAGCTGATCTTTTTAGTATTGCATTTCCGATTTTGTATGCAATGGTAAAAAGTTATACAAATCCTGAAACATTGATATATATATATGTATTTATATATATAAAAATCTTTATTTCAGACGCCAAGTTCCACATAAAATAACAGACATAGAGCTATAAAAAAGAGAGTAAAACGAAAACATAAAACATAGATAATACAGTGCATAAAAAGTATGAAGACTTTTGTGCCAATGTAGTCTTAAGTTCCAAGTAATCGATAGCAGCTCTTTAGAGGGTTGACCAGGGCCTCTACTATTCAGTTCTCAGACTTGTCCAGTCGACACATGAAACCATACATCAGTTGTCTCAGGAGTGCCTTACAGGTTGGTACGTGCTTAGACAGAAACAACTGACCAGCACTATGCCACCTAGGCACATTAAGTAGCAATCTAAAAGCATCATTGAAATCATACATCAGTTGTCTCAGGATTGCCTTACAGGTTGGTACGTGCTTAGACACAAACAACTGACTAGCAGTATGCCACCTTGGCACATTAAGTAGCAATCTAAAAGCATCATTGTAGGCTACTTTCAGTATCTGTATACTCCTTTACCTGTACATAGACCACAAATGAGCAGTGTACAATGGTGTTATGTAGGTTCTAAACAGGGAACATTTAACTGAATCTGAGCACATAGAAAACGTCCTTAATAACATACTGGCCTGAGAATATATTTGACAGCGCTGTTGATACATATCGTTGTCATCTGTCCAATCATCAGAAATGACATGGCAGATCTTTTATTTCCTCACAAACACCAAGGGGACTGCCAGATAAATAAAAGGTAGGGAAGGTTAATTTCCTGTCCTGATTACTTCTGACTATCATTATGTGGCTTTTCTTTGCATTATATTTTATATCATGATCTAAGCCATACTGAGAGCACACCCATAGCATCTGTTGCAACAGGCTGAGTGGAACCAGATAATCTGCGTACATCAGATGATTGACAATAGATTCACCAACAAGACAGCCTGTATTTGTCTTATTCAGCTGGCTTGATAAGTCGTCCATATCCATATTAAACAAAAAGGGAAATCAAATTCCTCCTTGTCGAACTCCGTTACCAACATGGAAAGCAGCTGATACAACATTGTCCCATTTAACATGAAAAGTTTGATTGGCATACCAGAACACCAAAATCCTCACAAGAGGTTTAGGGACACCTCTCGCTATTAGCTTCATAAACAGTTTTTCATGACAAATTCGATCGAAAGCTTTGTAAGCATCAATAAAGCATAAAAATACAGATGAATTAAGACTTGTGTACCTGAGACAATCTCCTTCAGAGCATAGATACAGAGATCAGTACCATGTTTTCTTTTAAAACCAAACTGATTTTCTGCAGTCAGAATATACATTTCCAATTTCAATCAAATAATTCTCTCAAACACTTTAGACAAGATACTGGCCAATGCAATGGATCGATAGTTGTGTAGCCCGGGTGGTAAACATTTCTGTTGAAACAATCCTATTACATAAATATAAAAGTTTGAATACATAATACTTAAGTTCATAGTTTAATAAATAGACTTTAAGGTTTGAGAGTATGATTTTGATTTGATGAGAAATGCATATTGTTCATGTTTTACTGAATACAGCATTTGGAAATGTATATCTGTTGTTTAAAAAACGCATGTTAAAATGTACCGGTTACAAATATGAAGAGAGTAAGATGAATGTTTTGTGAATCTATGTTGTTGCTTTAATTTTGATTATGATGTTAAGCCAATCCGGTTTGAGGTCAAAGGGCAGGGTAACACGGGAAGTTGGGGTAGATGAGGTTGGAGTAGAAAAAGACAGAGCGAGCGGAGGAGTTGGAGGGAGAAGAAAATTGTAGCGTACGGTAAAATACCAAGAGTGAAGATTTTATATTATCATTAGTGGTGTTATGTTTATATTGTTGGGTGAATATCTCAACCAACAACAATAACCCAGAAAGAGGAGTTTGGCTGTTGGCGGTTTTGGATTAAGCACGGGCTTTGCCGCCAGACTAGCGACAGCGAGTGCCAGGTTGGAGCCGGTGGAGGTCGGGATTGTCGTCGTCCTCAGTCTTCTTCCTGAGTTGGTTCGTCTCGTAAATCCACGAGAGTATTTGGTCGGTCTCTCCTTCACCTGCTGCCGCCCTTCTGCCGCAGTGCGTGTGCTACCGCACTGCTGATCCGAGGTACCAGCTCCTTGTTATTTTGTGCCATCCTGGCGAAACAGCCATTTTGTTTACGGCTACAACGCACACGAGCTACACTCAGGCCTGCACCGTAGAACTGTACTGAATTAAGGTATTCGTGTAGTTAGCATTGCCGGCTAGTTTGTATTGTGTGTCCATGTGCATTACGATGTCATGTAAATGTTGAACCAATAACTGAAGAACTGATTTTTTGTCTGAAGTAAATCTTTCCTGTTTTTGTTTAACAGTTGGTTGTATTGTTTTTTTCATATGTTAAATTGGTTTAAGTT
The DNA here is from genome assembly GCF_021917145.1 of Hypomesus transpacificus. Taxonomy (NCBI): domain Eukaryota; kingdom Metazoa; phylum Chordata; class Actinopteri; order Osmeriformes; family Osmeridae; genus Hypomesus; species Hypomesus transpacificus. Next base: position 48,946 of record NW_025813838.1, read on the forward strand.
AGTAACAATTACTAACGAACTCAGGTTAGCCACCTCTCATTACAAATCCACCAAACTAGAGAGGCGCTACAGTTGTCTATGCTGTTCAGTTTACCAGCCTTATCTTTAACAACAGGCACTAACAGTACTGACATAATAGAGTTCGGTAGAACACCATGAACCATAATTCCAGTGAGACACATGGCTAGAAATGGACTGAGTCTATAACTGGCATTTTTTAGATGCTCTGCAGAAATGGAATCCATACCACAAGCTTTGTTGTTGTCTAGCATGTGGATGGCATCATAAATATCTACTGATCTAACTATCAAGTCTGCAGAGATACCTTTATATTGATTATCAATTCTCACTGTGTTACTTTGAACACAATTAAATAGTTTACTGTAGTGCTCATGCCATAGATCAGCAATCTTCTCTGGACAACTAACCCCTTTGATATCAGAAGGGAGGGGAGTTCTGTTATTATTTATGATCTTGACCTCCTTCCAGAAGTCAGTAAGATTGTTATTCTGCATCTTTCTGGCCAGCGAGTCTGCTCTCATTGTGTTTTCATTTCTCTTAATGAAACGAGTGCATATTTAAATCTAGCATTTGTGAGGTTTTTGTTATCAAGCAGCACTCTCTGTCTGGGTCTGCCTGCCTCTGACCAGACTCTAAAGGCTTCTCTAGCAGCAGCATGTTGCTCAGACACAAACTCATTCCAGACAGGCCGTGCGTTAGGGACCTTACTCTTGTGATTAATAAAACCTTCACTGAAAGCATAAAGACATTTGACAATATCATCATACATGGCACAGAGCTTTTCAGCATGATGTTTATCCTTGCAGTTCATATCCGTGCACATTAGGGCATCCCTAGAAAATGCAACATCACTATGTAAGCTGTCAGTTAATAGAGAATATCTGTGCATAACCTCTTTGGTCAATTTTGACCAGTCCAGTTTTCTTGGGGGGCCAGCAACAAGGGTACACTCTCAACATTTAGCAGCATAGCAACTGGTATGTGATCAGTGGTGGCCAGCCCATAACACATCTCTATACTTTCCAGTGAGTCATGAGCATCGGCTGTGGTTACAATATGGTCTAGCCAGGAAGTTGTGTGCCACGTTTCACTTATATAGGTAAAACTTGTATCAGGCAATAACGCTCGATATAATTAATTTAGTTTCATTACAGAACTGCTGCAGATGTTGTGCGAATAAACGCTTATCTGACATGTCAGCATTAAAATCACCCATGACATAGACACAACATGAACTATTGTCCTCTATGAAGGACTGAATAAAAGCTAACCTGTTCTGAAATTCATCCTCATGGTCATAGGATTCATATGGTGTGTACACATTTACAATAGTACATTTATTTTCATTGTGATTAAACTCCAACCCAATAGCCCAGTCAACGTTAAGCCACACCACCTTTACCGTTGGGTCATATTTTATGTTCCACAGTATAGCTACACCACCAGCTATCCTCCCACAAACCATTCTCATGCTGAGATCGGTAGTGGACTCTCCAGCACCATGAAAGTTCTTGTGTAGGGAGTTCAATTTGTCCAGATCTTGCTTGGTCATCCAGGTTTCTTGAAGGCAGACAATGTCACTCTCGTCCAGCAATGTGTCCACCACCAAACGTCTTGATCTATCAGCAGCAGTATGTCCTACTCGGAGGCCACGAGCGTTGTAGGATACAACCCGCATTAATGATCTACCACGGACCCATCAGGGCAGCTGGCCGGTGTGTCTGTCTCCCTGGTCTCTACATATAGGCCTACATTCATCCCAGCATCATGACTGAGCTGAAGCTCGGTACCCTGAGAGCGGGGGGTATTCTCTGGTCGAGCTTTTTTGAAAGTATAGACCAAGGGTAATTACCAAACCACAACTGTCCCACCATTACCCATATGTGGCGCTACATTCCACGCCCTAAAGCACAAAGCCTTTCTGGAATGGATAGGCTAACCAAGCCCCCTCCCTTCACTCCTTGAGTTGAAATAAAGGCCCTTGTGGATCCTGGTGGTATTATATTTCAGATTTGGTATCCCATTGGTAATTCTGCAGCATAGATTTTTCTATACAGTTCCAATTTGTCAAGAATATACATTTTTCAATGGTTCGCAATGTTTGGAGGAATCCGCCATTACTGCTTGCAGTTATATTTAGGATTCCTCCGTCAGGAGGAAACCTATTGTTATTGTTAGTTTTATTATTATTATTATTCTTGTTCCATGGAAGTCAATGGCAGCCCCTAGAACCCTTCGACAACTTTTTGTGAAATTTGGCACACTCATTAAGGACAGTTGATTCTATACCTACACCAAGTTTCATGTCTCCAATTAGACCACTCCAGCGCCACCAACGGGTCAAAGTTGGACTTGTGTTTACACACGCAACTTTTGAACCGTATGACCCATTTTCAAAAATGAGGTACCATTGGATTCCCTGGATCAAGCCGAGTTCAACGCACCCCATGGCGTCAATTTCCGGTTATATAGATTTTCCGCTATTTCCGGTTTTATGAAAAACCTTTGAAAGCCTACTCCTCCTACATTTTTTGTCATATCTTCTTCAAAGTTACCAGAGATGATCTTCAGACCAAGCCTCACAAAAGTTATCGAAAAAAATTTTGATCCTCACAACCGTTTGTCCGGTACAGCCAATCAAATTCATCAGAAAAGCCGCCAAACAGGATGTGAAGTCATGTGTCAGCAAATCTTTGAGATATCAACATGAAACTTGGTACATCGATGGAAGACACTACAACATGTTACCGTGTGCAAAGGCAACTTCATATCTCCAAAAATGATTGATATAAAGCAAATTGAACTTATCGCTAACGCTAAAATAATGCTTTACACATCAGCCAGTCAAAAACTGATACTCTGATTCAATCACAAGTTCATATGAAGACTCTTGAGAATGTTTTTAACACAAATCTGTGAAAAAGTTGACTGTAAGATCAAAGGTCGATTTTTGGTGAATATTTGAAACATGCTTGCTTGGCTAATTTCTAGCCAAATTTCCAATGAATGTCTCCCCTCCTCCTGCCCGCGCGTGCTCCACATCCTCACACACTCAGCCTTAACTTACACACGCGCGGGCTTGGCAAGACGCACACGCAACATTTTAGGAGAGTGTGGGCTGACCAAGCCCCCACTCATTCCTTAGTCTCTAGCAAAGGCCTTGTGGATCTTGTAATCTTGGATCTCTTAACAAAAGCTGATCTTTTTGGTATTGCATTTCCGATTTTGTATGCAATGGTAAAAAGTTATACAAATCCTGAAACATTGATATATATATATATGTATTTATATATATATATATATAAATCTTTATTTCAGACGCCAAGTTCCACATAAAATAACAGACATAGAGCTATAAAAAAGGGAGTAAAACAAAAACATAAAACATAGATAATACAGTGCATAAAAAGTATGAAGACTTTTGTGCCAATGTAGTCTTAAGTTCCAAGTCATCGATAGCAGCTCTTTAGAGGGTTGACCAGAGCCTCTACTATTCAGTTCTCAGACTTGTCCAGTCGACACATGAAACCATACATCAGTTGTGTCAGGAATGCCTTACAGGTTGGTACGTGCTTAGACAGAAACAACTGACCAGCACTATGCCACCTAGGCACATTAAGTAGCTATCTAAAAGCATCATTGAAACCATACATCAGTTGTCTCAGGATTGCCTTACAGGTTGGTACGTGCTTAGACACAAACAACTGACTAGCACTATGCCACCTTGGCACATTAAGTAGCAATCTAAAAGCATCATTGTAGGCTACTTTCAGTAAAACCAAACTGATTTTCTGCAGTCAGAATATACATTTCCAATTTCAATCAAATAATTCTCTCAAAAACTTTAGACAAGATACTGGCCAATGCAATGGGTCGATAGTTGTCTTAGATGTTCAGTTTACCAGCCTTATCTTTAACAACAGGCACTAACAGTACTGACATAATAGAGTTCGGTAGAACACCATGAACCATAATTCCAGTGAGACACATGGCTAGAAATGGACTGAGTCTATAACTGGCATTTTTTAGATGCTCTGCAGAAATGCAATCCATACCACAAGCTTTGTTGTTGTCTAGCATGTGGATGGCATCATAAATATCCACTGATCTAACTATCAAGTCTGCAGAGATACCTTTATATTCATTATCAATTCTCACTGTGTTACTTTTAACACAATTAAATAGTTTACTGTAGTGCTCATGCCATAGATCAGCAATCTTCTCTGGACAACTAACCCCTTTGATATCAGAAGGGAGGGGAGTTCTGTTATTATTGATGATCTTGACATCCTTCCAGAAGTCAGTAAGATTATTATTCTGCATCTTTCCGGCCAGCGAGTCTGCTCTCATTGTGTTTTAATTTCTCTTAATGAAACGAGTGCATATTTAAATCTAGCATTTGTGAGGTTTTTGTTATCAAGCAGCACTCCCTGTCTGGGTCTGCCTGCCTCTGACCAGACTCTAAAGGCTTCTCTAGCAGCAGCATGTTGCTCAGACACAAACTCATTCCAGACAGGCCGTGCGTTAGGGACCTTACTCTTGTGATTAATAAAAGGTTCACTGGAAGCATAAAGACATTTGACAATATCATCATACATGGCACAGAGCTTTTCAGCATGATGTTTATCCTTGCAGTTCATATCCGTGCACATTAGGGCATCCCTAGAAAATGCAACATCACTATGTAAGCTGTCAGTTAATAGAGAATATCTGTGCCGAACCTCTTTGGTCAATTTTGACCAGTCCAGTTTTCTTGGGGGGCCAGCAACAAGGGTACACTCTCAACATTTAGCAGCATAGCAACTGGTATGTGATCAGTGGTGGCCAGCCCATAACACATCTCTATACTTTCCAGTGAGTCATGAGCATCGGCTGTGGTTACAATATGGTCTAGCCAGGAAGTTGTGTGCCACGTTTCACTTATATAGGTAAAACTTGTATCAGGCAATAACGCTTGATATAATTAATTTAGTTTCATTACAGAACTGCTGCAGATGTTGTGCGAATAAACGCTCATCTGACATTTCAGCATTAAAATCACCCATGACATAGACACAACATGAACTATTGTCCTCTATGAAGGACTGAATAAAAGCTAACCTGTTCTGAAATTCATCCTCATGGTCATAGGATTCATATGGTGTGTACACATTTACAATAGTAAATTTATTTTAATTGTGATTAAACTCCAACCCAATAGCCCAGTCAACGTTAAGCCACACCACCTTTACCGTTGGGTCATATTTTATGTTCCACAGTATAGCTACACCACCAGCTATCCTCCCACAAACCATTCTCATGCTGAGATTGGTAGTGGACTCTCCAGCACTATGAAACATCTTGTGTAGGGAGTTCAATTTGTCCAGATCTTGCTCGGCCATCCAGGTTTCTTGAAGGCAGACAATGTCACTCTCGTCCAGCAATGTGTCCACCACCAAACGTCTTGATCTATCAGCAGCAGTATGTCCTACTCGGAGGCCACGAGCGTTGTAGGATACAACCCGCATTAATGATCTACCACGGACCCATCAGGGCAGCTGGCCGGTGTGTCTGTCTCCCTGGTCTCTACATATAGGCCTACATTCATCCCAGCATCATGACTGAGCTGAAGCTCGGTACCCTGAGAGCGGGGGGTATGCTCTGGTCGAGCTTTTTTGAAAGTATAGACCAAGGGTAATTACCAAACCACAACTGTCCCACCATTACCCATAGGTGGCGCTACATTCCACGCCCTAAAGCACAAAGGCTTTCTGGAATTGATAGGCTAACCAAGCCCCCTCCCTTCACTCCTTGGGTTGAAATAAAGGCCCTTGTGGATCTTGATGGTATTATATTTCAGATTTGGTATCCCATTGGTAATTCTGCAGCATAGATTTTTCTATACAGTTCCAATTTGTCAAAAATATACATTTTTCAATGGTTCGCAATGTTTGGAGGAATCCGCCATTACTGCTTGCAGTTATATTTATTATTATTCTTGTTCCATGGAAGTCAATGGCAGCCCCTAGAACACTTCGACAACTTTTTGTGAAATTTGGCACACTCATTAAGGACAGTTGATTCTATACCTACACCAAGTTTCATGTCTCCCATTAGACCACTCCAGCGCCACCAATGGGTCAAAGTTGGACTTGTGTTTACACACGCAACTTTTGAACCGTATGACCCATTTTCAAAAATGAGGTACCATTGGATTCCCTGGTTCAAGCCGAGTTCAACGCACCCCATGGCGTCAATTTCCGGTTATATAGATTTTCCGCTACTTCCGGTTTTATCAAAAACCTTTGAAAGCCTACTCCTCCTACAATTTTTGTCATATCTTCTTCAAAGTTACCAGAGATGATCTTCAGACCAAGCGTCACAAAAGTTATCGAAAAGAATTTTGATCCTCACAACCGTTTGTCCGGTACAGCCAATCAAATTCATCAGAAAAGCCGCCAAACAGGATGTGAAGTCCTGTCTCAGCAAATCTTTGAGATATCAACACGAAACTTGGTATATCGATGGAAGACACTACAACATGTTACCGTGTGCAAAGGCAACTTCATATCTCCAAAAATGATTGATATAAAGCAAATTGAACTTATCGCTAACGCTAAAATAATGCTTTACACATCAGCCAGTCAAAAACTGATACTCTGATTCAATCACAAGTTCATATGAAGACTCTTGAGAATGTTTATAACACAAATCTGTGAAAAAGTTGACTGTAAGATCAAAGGTCGATTTTTGGTGAATATTTGAAACATGCTTGCTTGGCTAATTTCTAGCCAAATTTCCAATGAATGTCTCCCCTCCTCCTGCCCGCGCGTGCTCCACATCCTCACACACTCAGCCTTAACTTACACACGCGCGGGCTTGGCAAGACGCACACGCAACATTTCAGGAGAGTGTGGGCTGACCAAGCCCCCACTCATTCCTTGGTTTCTAGCCAAGGCCTTGTGGATCTTGTAATCTTGGATCTCTTAACAAAAGCTGATCTTTTTAGTATTGCATTTCCGATTTTGTATGCAATGGTAAAAAGTTATACAAATCCTGAAACATTGATATATATATATGTATTTATATATATATAAATCTTTATTTCAGACGCCAAGTTCCACATAAAATAACAGACATAGAGCTATAAAAAAGAGAGTAAAACGAAAACATAAAACATAGATAATACAGTGCATAAAAAGTATGAAGACTTTTGTGCCAATGTAGTCTTAAGTTCCAAGTAATCGATAGCAGCTCTTTAGAGGGTTGACCAGGGCCTCTACTATTCAGTTCTCAGACTCGTCCAGTCGACACATGAAACCATACATCAGTTGTCTCAGGAGTGCCTTACAGGTTGGTACGTGCTTAGACAGAAACAACTGACCAGCACTATGCCACCTAGGCACATTAAGTAGCAATCTAAAAGCATCATTGAAACCATACATCAGTTGTCTCAGGATTGCCTTACAGGTTGGTACGTGCTTAGACACAAACAACTGACTAGCACTATGCCACCTTGGCACATTAAGTAGCAATCTAAAAGCATCATTGTAGGCTACTTTCAGTATCTGTATACTCCTTTACCTGTACATAGACCACAAATGAGCAGTGTACAATGGTGTTATGTAGGTTCTAAACAGGGAACATTTAACTGAATCTGAGCACATAGAAAACGTCCTTAATAACATACTGGCCTGAGAATATATTTGACAGCGCTGTTGATACATATCGTTGTCATCTGTCCAATCATCAGAAATGACATGGCAGATATTTTATTTCCTCACAAACACCAAGGGGACTGCCAGATAAATAAAAGGTAGGGAAGGTTAATTTCCTGTCCTGATTACTTCTGACTATCATTATGTGGCTTTTCTTTGCATTATATTTTATATCATGATCTAAGCCATACTGAGAGCACACCCATAGCATCTGTTGCAACAGGCTGAGTGGAACCAGATAATCTGCGTACATCAGATGATTGACAATAGATTCACCAACAAGACAGCCTGTATTTGTCTTATTCAGCTGGCTTGATAAGTCGTCCATATTAAACAAAAAGGGAAATCAAATTCCTCCTTGTCGAACTCCGTTACCAACATGGAAAGCAGCTGATACAACATTGTCCCATTTAACATGAAAAGTTTGATTGGCATACCAGAACACCAAAATCCTCACAAGAGGTTTAGGGAAACCTCTCGCTATTAGCTTCATAAACAGTTTTTCATGACAAATTCGATCGAAAGCTTTGTAAGCATCAATAAAGCATAAAAATACAGATGAATTAAGACTTGTGTACCTGAGACAATCTCCTTCAGAGCATAGATACAGAGATCAGTACCATGTTTTCTTTTAAAACCAAACTGATTTTCTGCAGTCAGAATATACATTTCCAATTTCAATCAAATAATTCTCTCAAACACTTTAGACAAGATACTGGCCAATGCAATGGGTCGATAGTTGTGTAGCCCGGGTGGTAAACATTTCTGTTGAAACAATCCTATTACATAAATATAAAAGTTTGAATACATAATACTTAAGTTCATAGTTTAATAAATAGACTTTAAGGTTTGAGAGTATGATTTTGATTTGATGAGAAATGCATATTGTTCATGTTTTACTGAATACAGCATTTGGAAATGTATATCTGTTGTTTAAAAAACGCATGTTAAAATGTACCGGTTACAAATATGAAGAGAGTAAGATGAATGTTTTGTGAATCTATGTTGTTGCTTTAATTTTGATTATGATGTTAAGCCAATCCGGTTTGAGGTCAAAGGGCAGGGTAACACGGGAAGTTGGGGTAGATGAGGTTGGAGTAGAAAAAGACAGAGCGAGCGGAGGAGTTGGAGGGAGAAGAAAATTGTAGCGTACGGTAAAATACCAAGAGTGAAGATTTTATATTATCATTAGTGGTGTTATGTTTATATTGTTGGGTGAATATCTCAACCAACAACAATAACCCAGAAAGAGGAGTTTGGCTGTTGGCGGTTTTGGATTAAGCACGGGCTTTGCCGCCAGACTAGCGACAGCGAGTGCCAGGTTGGAGCCGGTGGAGGTCGGGATTGTCGTCGTCCTCAGTCTTCTTCCTGAGTTGGTTCGTCTCGTAAATCCACGAGAGTATTTGGTCGGTCTCTCCTTCACCTGCTGCCGCCCTTCTGCCGCAGTGCGTGTGCTACCGCACTGCTGATCCGAGGTACCAGCTCCTTGTTATTTTGTGCCATCCTGGCGAAACAGCCATTTTGTTTACGGCTACAACGCACACGAGCTACACTCAGGCCTGCACCGTAGAACTGTACTGAATTAAGGTATTCGTGTAGTTAGCATTGCCGGCTAGTTTGTATTGTGTGTCCATGTGCATTACGATGTCATGTAAATGTTGAACCAATAACTGAAGAACTGATTTTTTGTCTGAAGTAAATCTTTCCTGTTTTTGTTTAACAGTTGGTTGTATTGTTTTTTTCATATGTTAAATTGGTTTAAGTTAGTAACAATTACTAACGAACTCAGGTTAGCCACCTCTCATTACAAATCCACCAAACTAGAGAGGCGCTACAGTTGTCTATGCTGTTCAGTTTACCAGCCTTATCTTTAACAACAGGCACTAACAGTACTGACATAATAGAGTTCGGTAGAACACCATGAACCATAATTCCAGTGAGACACATGGCTAGAAATGGACTGAGTCTATAACTGGCATTTTTTAGATGCTCTGCAGAAATGGAATCCATACCACAAGCTTTGTTGTTGTCTAGCATGTGGATGGCATCATAAATATCTACTGATCTAACTATCAAGTCTGCAGAGATACCTTTATATTGATTATCAATTCTCACTGTGTTACTTTGAACACAATTAAATAGTTTACTGTAGTGCTCATGCCATAGATCAGCAATCTTCTCTGGACAACTAACCCCTTTGATATCAGAAGGGAGGGGAGTTCTGTTATTATTTATGATCTTGACCTCCTTCCAGAAGTCAGTAAGATTGTTATTCTGCATCTTTCTGGCCAGCGAGTCTGCTCTCATTGTGTTTTCATTTCTCTTAATGAAACGAGTGCATATTTAAATCTAGCATTTGTGAGGTTTTTGTTATCAAGCAGCACTCTCTGTCTGGGTCTGCCTGCCTCTGACCAGACTCTAAAGGCTTCTCTAGCAGCAGCATGTTGCTCAGACACAAACTCATTCCAGACAGGCCGTGCGTTAGGGACCTTACTCTTGTGATTAATAAAAGGTTCACTGGAAGCATAAAGACATTTGACAATATCATCATACATGGCACAGAGCTTTTCAGCATTATGTTTATCCTTGCAGTTCATATCCGAGAATTAGTTAATAGAGAATATCTGTGCCGAACCTCTTTGGTCAATTTTGACCAGTCCAGTTTTCTTGGGGGGCCAGCAACAAGGGTACACTCTCAACATTTAGCAGCATAGCAACTGGTATGTGATCAGTGGTGGCCAGCCCATAACACATCTCTATACTTTCCAGTGAGTCATGAGAATCGGCTGTGGTTACAATATGGTCTAGCCAGGAAGTTGTGTGCCACGTTTCACTTATATAGGTAAAACTTGTATCAGGCAATAACGCTTGATATAATTAATTTAGTTTCATTACAGAACTGCTGCAGATGTTGTGCGAATAAACACTTATCTGACATGTCAGCATTAAAATCACCCATGACATAGACACAACATGAACTATTGTCCTCTATGAAGGACTGAATAAAAGCTAACCTGTTCTGAAATTCATCCTCATGGTCATAGGATTCATATGGTGTGTACACATTTACAATAGTACATTTATTTTCATTGTGATTAAACTCCAACCCAATAGCCCAGTCAACGTTAAGCCACACCACCTTTACCGTTGGGTCATATTTTATGTTCCACAGTATAGCTACACCACCAGCTATCCTCCCACAAACCATTCTCATGCTGAGATCGGTAGTGGACTCTCCAGCACCATGAAAGTTCTTGTGTAGGGAGTTCAATTTGTCCAGATCTTGCTTGGTCATCCAGGTTTCTTGAAGGCAGACAATGTCACTCTCGTCCAGCAATGTGTCCACCACCAAACGTCTTGATCTATCAGCAGCAGTATGTCCTACTCGGAGGCCACGAGCGTTGTAGGATACAACCCGCATTAATGATCTACCACGGACCCATCAGGGCAGCTGGCCGGTGTGTCTGTCTCCCTGGTCTCTACATATAGGCCTACATTCATCCCAGCATCATGACTGAGCTGAAGCTCGGTACCCTGAGAGCGGGGGGTATTCTCTGGTCGAGCTTTTTTGAAAGTATAGACCAAGGGTAATTACCAAACCACAACTGTCCCACCATTACCCATATGTGGCGCTACATTCCACGCCCTAAAGCACAAAGGCTTTCTGGAATGGATAGGCTAACCAAGCCCCCTCCCTTCACTCCTTGAGTTGAAATAAAGGCCCTTGTGGATCCTGGTGGTATTATATTTCAGATTTGGTATCCCATTGGTAATTCTGCAGCATAGATTTTTCTATACAGTTCCAATTTGTCAAGAATATACATTTTTCAATGGTTCGCAATGTTTGGAGGAATCCGCCATTACTGCTTGCAGTTATATTTAGGATTCCTCCGTCAGGAGGAAACCTATTGTTATTGTTAGTTTTATTATTATTATTATTATTATTCTTGTTCCATGGAAGTCAATGGCAGCCCCTAGAACACTTCGACAACTTTTTGTGAAATTTGGCACACTCATTAAGGACAGTTGATTCTATACCTACACCAAGTTTCATGTCTCCCATTAGACCACTCCAGCGCCACCAATGGGTCAAAGTTGGACTTGTGTTTACACACGCAACTTTTGAACCGTATGACCCATTTTCAAAAATGAGGTACCATTGGATTCCCTGGTTCAAGCCGAGTTCAACGCACCCCATGGCGTCAATTTCCGGTTATATAGATTTTCCGCTACTTCCGGTTTTATCAAAAACCTTTGAAAGCCTACTCCTCCTACAATTTTTGTCATATCTTCTTCAAAGTTACCAGAGATGATCTTCAGACCAAGCGTCACAAAAGTTATCGAAAAGAATTTTGATCCTCACAACCGTTTGTCCGGTACAGCCAATCAAATTCATCAGAAAAGCCGCCAAACAGGATGTGAAGTCCTGTCTCAGCAAATCTTTGAGATATCAACACGAAACTTGGTATATCGATGGAAGACACTACAACATGTTACCGTGTGCAAAGGCAACTTCATATCTCCAAAAATGATTGATATAAAGCAAATTGAACTTATCGCTAACGCTAAAATAATGCTTTACACATCAGCCAGTCAAAAACTGATACTCTGATTCAATCACAAGTTCATATGAAGACTCTTGAGAATGTTTATAACACAAATCTGTGAAAAAGTTGACTGTAAGATCAAAGGTCGATTTTTGGTGAATATTTGAAACATGCTTGCTTGGCTAATTTCTAGCCAAATTTCCAATGAATGTCTCCCCTCCTCCTGCCCGCGCGTGCTCCACATCCTCACACACTCAGCCTTAACTTACACACGCGCGGGCTTGGCAAGACGCACACGCAACATTTCAGGAGAGTGTGGGCTGACCAAGCCCCCACTCATTCCTTGGTTTCTAGCCAAGGCCTTGTGGATCTTGTAATCTTGGATCTCTTAACAAAAGCTGATCTTTTTAGTATTGCATTTCCGATTTTGTATGCAATGGTAAAAAGTTATACAAATCCTGAAACATTGATATATATATATGTATTTATATATATAAAAATCTTTATTTCAGACGCCAAGTTCCACATAAAATAACAGACATAGAGCTATAAAAAAGAGAGTAAAACGAAAACATAAAACATAGATAATACAGTGCATAAAAAGTATGAAGACTTTTGTGCCAATGTAGTCTTAAGTTCCAAGTAATCGATAGCAGCTCTTTAGAGGGTTGACCAGGGCCTCTACTATTCAGTTCTCAGACTTGTCCAGTCGACACATGAAACCATACATCAGTTGTCTCAGGAGTGCCTTACAGGTTGGTACGTGCTTAGACAGAAACAACTGACCAGCACTATGCCACCTAGGCACATTAAGTAGCAATCTAAAAGCATCATTGAAATCATACATCAGTTGTCTCAGGATTGCCTTACAGGTTGGTACGTGCTTAGACACAAACAACTGACTAGCAGTATGCCACCTTGGCACATTAAGTAGCAATCTAAAAGCATCATTGTAGGCTACTTTCAGTATCTGTATACTCCTTTACCTGTACATAGACCACAAATGAGCAGTGTACAATGGTGTTATGTAGGTTCTAAACAGGGAACATTTAACTGAATCTGAGCACATAGAAAACGTCCTTAATAACATACTGGCCTGAGAATATATTTGACAGCGCTGTTGATACATATCGTTGTCATCTGTCCAATCATCAGAAATGACATGGCAGATCTTTTATTTCCTCACAAACACCAAGGGGACTGCCAGATAAATAAAAGGTAGGGAAGGTTAATTTCCTGTCCTGATTACTTCTGACTATCATTATGTGGCTTTTCTTTGCATTATATTTTATATCATGATCTAAGCCATACTGAGAGCACACCCATAGCATCTGTTGCAACAGGCTGAGTGGAACCAGATAATCTGCGTACATCAGATGATTGACAATAGATTCACCAACAAGACAGCCTGTATTTGTCTTATTCAGCTGGCTTGATAAGTCGTCCATATCCATATTAAACAAAAAGGGAAATCAAATTCCTCCTTGTCGAACTCCGTTACCAACATGGAAAGCAGCTGATACAACATTGTCCCATTTAACATGAAAAGTTTGATTGGCATACCAGAACACCAAAATCCTCACAAGAGGTTTAGGGACACCTCTCGCTATTAGCTTCATAAACAGTTTTTCATGACAAATTCGATCGAAAGCTTTGTAAGCATCAATAAAGCATAAAAATACAGATGAATTAAGACTTGTGTACCTGAGACAATCTCCTTCAGAGCATAGATACAGAGATCAGTACCATGTTTTCTTTTAAAACCAAACTGATTTTCTGCAGTCAGAATATACATTTCCAATTTCAATCAAATAATTCTCTCAAACACTTTAGACAAGATACTGGCCAATGCAATGGATCGATAGTTGTGTAGCCCGGGTGGTAAACATTTCTGTTGAAACAATCCTATTACATAAATATAAAAGTTTGAATACATAATACTTAAGTTCATAGTTTAATAAATAGACTTTAAGGTTTGAGAGTATGATTTTGATTTGATGAGAAATGCATATTGTTCATGTTTTACTGAATACAGCATTTGGAAATGTATATCTGTTGTTTAAAAAACGCATGTTAAAATGTACCGGTTACAAATATGAAGAGAGTAAGATGAATGTTTTGTGAATCTATGTTGTTGCTTTAATTTTGATTATGATGTTAAGCCAATCCGGTTTGAGGTCAAAGGGCAGGGTAACACGGGAAGTTGGGGTAGATGAGGTTGGAGTAGAAAAAGACAGAGCGAGCGGAGGAGTTGGAGGGAGAAGAAAATTGTAGCGTACGGTAAAATACCAAGAGTGAAGATTTTATATTATCATTAGTGGTGTTATGTTTATATTGTTGGGTGAATATCTCAACCAACAACAATAACCCAGAAAGAGGAGTTTGGCTGTTGGCGGTTTTGGATTAAGCACGGGCTTTGCCGCCAGACTAGCGACAGCGAGTGCCAGGTTGGAGCCGGTGGAGGTCGGGATTGTCGTCGTCCTCAGTCTTCTTCCTGAGTTGGTTCGTCTCGTAAATCCACGAGAGTATTTGGTCGGTCTCTCCTTCACCTGCTGCCGCCCTTCTGCCGCAGTGCGTGTGCTACCGCACTGCTGATCCGAGGTACCAGCTCCTTGTTATTTTGTGCCATCCTGGCGAAACAGCCATTTTGTTTACGGCTACAACGCACACGAGCTACACTCAGGCCTGCACCGTAGAACTGTACTGAATTAAGGTATTCGTGTAGTTAGCATTGCCGGCTAGTTTGTATTGTGTGTCCATGTGCATTACGATGTCATGTAAATGTTGAACCAATAACTGAAGAACTGATTTTTTGTCTGAAGTAAATCTTTCCTGTTTTTGTTTAACAGTTGGTTGTATTGTTTTTTTCATATGTTAAATTGGTTTAAGTTAGTAACAATTACTAACGAACTCAGGTTAGCCACCTCTCATTACAAATCCACCAAACTAGAGAGGCGCTACAGTTGTCTATGCTGTTCAGTTTACCAGCCTTATCTTTAACAACAGGCACTAACAGTACTGACATAATAGAGTTCGGTAGAACACCATGAACCATAATTCCAGTGAGACACATGGCTAGAAATGGACTGAGTCTATAACTGGCATTTTTTAGATGCTCTGCAGAAATGGAATCCATACCACAAGCTTTGTTGTTGTCTAGCATGTGGATGGCATCATAAATATCTACTGATCTAACTATCAAGTCTGCAGAGATACCTTTATATTGATTATCAATTCTCACTGTGTTACTTTGAACACAATTAAATAGTTTACTGTAGTGCTCATGCCATAGATCAGCAATCTTCTCTGGACAACTAACCCCTTTGATAACAGAAGGGAGGGGAGTTCTGTTATTATTTATGATCTTGACCTCCTTCCAGAAGTCAGTAAGATTGTTATTCTGCATCTTTCTGGCCAGCGAGTCTGCTCTCATTGTGTTTTCATTTCTCTTAATGAAACGAGTGCATATTTAAATCTAGCATTTGTGAGGTTTTTGTTATCAAGCAGCACTCTCTGTCTGGGTCTGCCTGCCTCTGACCAGACTCTAAAGGCTTCTCTAGCAGCAGCATGTTGCTCAGACACAAACTCATTCCAGACAGGCCGTGCGTTAGGGACCTTACTCTTGTGATTAATAAAACCTTCACTGAAAGCATAAAGACATTTGACAATATCATCATACATGGCACAGAGCTTTTCAGCATGATGTTTATCCTTGCAGTTCATATCCGTGCACATTAGGGCATCCCTAGAAAATGCAACATCACTATGTAAGCTGTCAGTTAATAGAGAATATCTGTGCATAACCTCTTTGGTCAATTTTGACCAGTCCAGTTTTCTTGGGGGGCCAGCAACAAGGGTACACTCTCAACATTTAGCAGCATAGCAACTGGTATGTGATCAGTGGTGGCCAGCCCATAACACATCTCTATACTTTCCAGTGAGTCATGAGCATCGGCTGTGGTTACAATATGGTCTAGCCAGGAAGTTGTGTGCCACGTTTCACTTATATAGGTAAAACTTGTATCAGGCAATAACGCTCGATATAATTAATTTAGTTTCATTACAGAACTGCTGCAGATGTTGTGCGAATAAACGCTTATCTGACATGTCAGCATTAAAATCACCCATGACATAGACACAACATGAACTATTGTCCTCTATGAAGGACTGAATAAAAGCTAACCTGTTCTGAAATTCATCCTCATGGTCATAGGATTCATATGGTGTGTACACATTTACAATAGTACATTTATTTTCATTGTGATTAAACTCCAACCCAATAGCCCAGTCAACGTTAAGCCACACCACCTTTACCGTTGGGTCATATTTTATGTTCCACAGTATAGCTACACCACCAGCTATCCTCCCACAAACCATTCTCATGCTGAGATCGGTAGTGGACTCTCCAGCACCATGAAAGTTCTTGTGTAGGGAGTTCAATTTGTCCAGATCTTGCTTGGTCATCCAGGTTTCTTGAAGGCAGACAATGTCACTCTCGTCCAGCAATGTGTCCACCACCAAACGTCTTGATCTATCAGCAGCAGTATGTCCTACTCGGAGGCCACGAGCGTTGTAGGATACAACCCGCATTAATGATCTACCACGGACCCATCAGGGCAGCTGGCCGGTGTGTCTGTCTCCCTGGTCTCTACATATAGGCCTACATTCATCCCAGCATCATGACTGAGCTGAAGCTCGGTACCCTGAGAGCGGGGGGTATTCTCTGGTCGAGCTTTTTTGAAAGTATAGACCAAGGGTAATTACCAAACCACAACTGTCCCACCATTACCCATATGTGGCGCTACATTCCACGCCCTAAAGCACAAAGCCTTTCTGGAATGGATAGGCTAACCAAGCCCCCTCCCTTCACTCCTTGAGTTGAAATAAAGGCCCTTGTGGATCCTGGTGGTATTATATTTCAGATTTGGTATCCCATTGTTAATTCTGCAGCATAGATTTTTCTATACAGTTCCAATTTGTCAAGAATATACATTTTTCAATGGTTCGCAATGTTTGGAGGAATCCGCCATTACTGCTTGCAGTTATATTTATTATTATTATTCTTGTTCCATGGAAGTCAATGGCAGCCCCTAGAACCCTTCGACAACTTTTTGTGAAATTTGGCACACTCATTAAGGACAGTTGATTCTATACCTACACCAAGTTTCATGTCTCCCATTAGACCACTCCAGCGCCACCAACGGGTCAAAGTTGGACTTGTGTTTACACACACAACTTTTGAACCGTATGACCGATTTTCAAAAATGAGGCACCATTGGATTCCCTGGATCAAGCCGAGTTCAACGCACCCCATGGCGTCAATTTCCGGTTATATAGATTTTCCGCTATTTCCGGTTTTATAAAAAACCTTTGAAAGCCTACTCCTCCTACAATTTTTGTCATATCTTCTTCAAAGTTACCAGAGATGATCTTCAGACCAAGCCTCACAAAAGTTATCGAAAAGAATTTTGATCCTCACAACCGTTTGTCCGGTACAGCCAATCAAATTCATCAGAAAAGCCGCCAAACAGGATGTGAAGTCATGTCTCAGCAAATCTTTGAGATATCAACACGAAACTTGGTATATCGATGGAAGACACTACAACATGTTACCGTGTGCAAAGGCAACTTCATATCTCCAAAAATGATTGATATAAAGCAAATTGAACTTATCGCTAACGCTAAAATAATGCTTTACACATCAGCCAGTCAAAAACTGATACTCTGATTCAATCACAAGTTCATATGAAGACTCTTGAGAATGTTTATAACACAAATCTGTGAAAAAGTTGACTGTAAGATCAAAGGTCGATTTTTGGTGAATATTTGAAACATGCTTGCTTGGCTAATTTCTAGCCAAATTTCCAATGAATGTCTCCCCTCCTCCTGCCCGCGCGTGCTCCACATCCTCACACACTCAGCCTTAACTTACACACGCGCGGGCTTGGCAAGACGCACACGCAACATTTCAGGAGAGTGTGGGCTGACCAAGCCCCCACTCATTCCGTAGTCTCTAGCAAAGGCCTTGTGGATCTTGTAATCTTGGATCTCTTAACAAAAGCTGATCTTTTTGGTATTGCATTTCCAATTTGTATGCAATGGTAAAAAGTTATACAAATCCTGAAACATTGATATATATATATATATATATGTGTTTATATATATATAAATCTTTATTTCAGACGCCAAGTTCCACATAAAATAACAGACATAGAGCTATAAAAAAGGGAGTAAAACAAAAACATAAAACATAGATAATACAGTGCATAAAAAGTATGAAGACTTTTGTGCCAATGTAGTCTTAAGTTCCAAGTAATCGATAGCAGCTCTTTAGAGGGTTGACCAGAGCCCCTACTATTCAGTTCTCAGACTTGTCCAGTCGACACATGAAACCATACATCAGTTGTGTCAGGAGTGCCTTACAGGTTGGTACGTGCTTAGACAGAAACAACTGACCAGCACTATGCCACCTAGGCACATTAAGTAGCAATCTAAAAGCATCATTGAAACCATACATCAGTTGTCTCAGGATTGCCTTACAGGTTGGTACGTGCTTAGACACAAACAACTGACTAGCACTATGCCACCTTGGCACATTAAGTAGCAATCTAAAAGCATCATTGTAGGCTACTTTCAGTATCTGTATACTCCTTTTCCTGTACATAGACCACAAATGAGCAGTGTACAATGGTGTTATGTAGGTTCTAAACAGGGAACATTTAACTGAATCTGAGCACATAGAAAACGTCCTTAATAACATACTGGCCTGAGAATATATTTGACAGCGCTGTTGATACATACCGTTGTCATCTGTCCAATCATCAGAAATGACATGGCAGATATTTTATTTCCTCACAAACACCAAGGGGACTGCCAGATAAATAAAAGGTAGGGAAGGTTAATTTCCTGTCCTGATTACTTCTGACTATCATTATGTGGCTTTTCTTTGCATTATATTTTATATCATGATCTAAGCCATACTGAGAGCACACCCATAGCATCTGTTGCAACAGGCTGAGTGGAACCAGATAATCTGCGTACATCAGATGATTGACAATAGATTCACCAACAAGACAGCCTGTATTTGTCTTATTCAGCTGACTTGATAAGTCGTCCATATCCATATTAAACAAAAAGGGAAATCAAATTCCTCCTTGTCGAACTTCGTTACCAACATGGAAAGGAGCTGATACAACATTGTCCCATTTAACATGAAAAGTTTGATTGGCATACGAGAACACCAAAATCCTCACAAGAGGTTTAGGGACACCTCTCGCTATTAGCTTCATAAACGGTTTTCATGACAAATTCGATCGAAAGCTTTGTAAGCATCAATAAAGCATAAAAATACAGATAAATTAAGACTTGTGTACCTGAGACAATCTCCTTCAGAGCATAGATACAGAGATCAGTACCATGTTTTCTTTTAAAACCAAACTGATTTTCTGCAGTCAGAATATACATTTCCAATTTCAATCAAATAATTCTCTCAAACACTTTAGACAAGATACTGGCCAATGCAATGGGTCGATAGTTGTCTATGCTGTTCAGTTTACCAGCCTTATCTTTAACAACAGGCACTAACAGTACTGACATAATAGAGTTCGGTAGAACACCATGAACCATAATTCCAGTGAGACACATGGCTAGAAATGGACTGAGTCTATAACTGGCATTTTTTAGATGCTCTGCAGAAATATAATCCATACCACAAGCTTTGTTGTTGTCTAGCATGTGGATGGCATCATAAATATCTACTGGTCTAACTATCAAGTCTGCAGAGATACCTTTATATTGATTATCAATTCTCACTGTGTTACTTTGAACACAATTATATAGTTTACTGTAGTGCTCATGCCATATATCAGCAATCTTCTCTGGACAACTAACCCCTTTGATAACAGAAGGGAGGGGAGTTCTGTTATTATTTATGATCTTGACCTCCTTCCAGAAGTCAGTAAGATTGTTATTCTGCATCTTTCTGGCCAGCGAGTCTGCTCTCATTGTGTTTTCATTTCTCTAAATGAAACGAGTGCATATTTAAATCTAGCATTTGTGAGGTTTTTGTTATCAAGCAGCACTCCCTGTCTGGGTCTGCCTGCCTCTGACCAGACTCTAAAGGCTTCTCTAGCAGCAGCATGTTGCTCAGACACAAACTCATTCCAGACAGGCCGTGCGTTAGGGACCTTACTCTTGTGATTAATAAAAGGTTCACTGGAAGCATAAAGACATTTGACAATATCATCATACATGGCACAGAGCTTTTCAGCATGATGTTTATCCTTGCAGTTCATATTCGTGCACATTAGGGCATCCCTAGAAAATGCAACATCACTATGTAAGCTGTCAGTTAATAGAGAATATCTGTGCATAACCTCTTTGGTCAATTTTGACCAGTCCAGTTTTCTTGGGGGGCCAGCAACAAGGGTACACTCTCAACATTTAGCAGCATAGCAACTGGTATGTGATCAGTGGTGGCCGGCCCATAACACATCTCTATACTTTCCAGTGAGTCATGAGCATCGGCTGTGGTTACAATATGGTCTAGCCAGGAAGTTGTGTGCCACGTTTCACTTATATAGGTAAAACTTGTATCAGGCAATAACGCTTGATATAATTAATTTAGTTTCATTACAGAACTGCTGCAGATGTTGTGCGAATAAACGCTTATCTGACATGTCAGCATTAAAATCACCCATGACATAGACACAACATGAACTATTGTCCTCTATGAAGGACTGAATAAAAGCTAACCTGTTCTGAAATTCATCCTCATGGTCAGAGGATTCATATGGTGTGTACACATTTACAATAGTCAATTTATTTTCATTGTGATTAAACTCCAACCCAATAGCCCAGTCAACGTTAAGCCACACCACCTTTACCGTTGGGTCATATTTTATGTTCCACAGTATAGCTACACCACCAGCTATCCTCCCACAAACCATTCTCATGCTGAGATCGGTAGTGGACTCTCCAGCACCATGAAAGTTCTTGTGTAGGGAGTTCAATTTGTCCAGATCTTGCTTGGCCATCCAGGTTTCTTGAAGGCAGACAATGTCACTCTCGTCCAGCAATGTGTCCACCACCAAACGTCTTGATCTATCAGCAGCAGTATGTCCTACTCGGAGGCCACGAGCGTTGTAGGATACAATCCGCATTAATGATCTACCACGGACCCATCAGGGCAGCTGGCCGGTGTGTCTGTCTCCCTGGTCTCTACATATAGGCCTACATTCATCCCAGCATCATGACTGAGCTGAAGCTCGGTAACCTGAGAGCGGGGGGTATGCTCTGGTCGAGCTTTTTTGAAAGTATAGACCAAGGGTAATTACCACACCAAAACTGTCCCACCATTACCCATAGGTGGCGCTACATTCCACGCCCTAAAGCACAAAGGCTTTCTGGAATGGATAGGCTAACCAAGCCCCCGCCCTTCACTCCTTGGGTTGAAATAAAGGCCCTTGTGGATCTTGATGGTATTATATTTCAGATTTGGTATCCCATTGGTAATTCTGCAGCATAGATTTTTCTATACAGTTCCAATTTGTCAAGAATATACATTTTTCAATGGTTCGCAATGTTTGGAGGAATCCGCCATTACTGCTTGCAGTTATATTTATTATTATTATTCTTGTTCCATGGAAGTCAATGGCAGCCCCTAGAACCCTTCGACAACTTTTTGTGAAATTTGGCACACTCATTAAGGACAGTTGATTCTATACCTACACCAAGTTTCATGTCTCCCATTAGACCACTCCAGCGCCACCAACGGGTCAAAGTTGGACTTGTGTTTACACACGCAACTTTTGAACCGTATGACCGATTTTCAAAAATGAGGTACCTTTGGATTCCCTGGATCAAGCCGAGTTCAATGCACACCATGGCGTCAATTTCCGGTTATATAGATTTTCCGCTATTTCCGGTTTTATCAAAAACCTTTGAAAGCCTACTCCTCCTACAATCTTTGTCATATCTTTTTCAAAGTTACCAGAGATGATCTTCAGACCAAGCCTCACAAAAGTTATCGAAAAGAATTTTGATCCTCACAACCGTTTGTCCGTCACAGCCAATCAAATTCATCAGAAAAGCCGCCAAACAGGATGTGAAGTCATGTCTCAGCAAATCTTTGAGATATCAACACGAAACTTGGTATATCGATGGAAGACACTACAACATGTTACCGTGTGCAAAGGCAACTTCATATCTCCAAAAATGATTGATATAAAGCAAATTGAACTTATCGCTAACGCTAAAATAATGCTTTACACATCAGCCAGTCAAAAACTGATACTCTGATTCAATCACAAGTTCATATGAAGACTCTTGAGAATGTTTATAACACAAATCTGTGAAAAAGTTGACTGTAAGATCAAAGGTCGATTTTTGGTGAACATTTGAAACATGCTTGCTTGGCTAATTTCTAGCCAAATTTCCAATGAATGTCTCCCCTCCTCCTGCCCGCGCGTGCTCCACATCCTCACACACTCAGCCTTAACTTACACACACACGGGCTTGGCAAGACGCACACGCAACATTTCAGGAGAGTGTGGGCTGACCAAGCCCCCACTCATTCCTTAGTCTCTAGCAAAGGCCTTGTGGATCTTGTAATCTTGGATCTCTTAACAAAAGCTGATCTTTTTGGTATTGCATTTCCGATTTTGTATGCAATGGTAAAAAGTCATACAAATCCTGAAACATTAATATATTTATATATGTATTTATATATATATAAATCTTTATTTCAGACGCCAAGTTCCACATAAAATAACAGACATAGAGCTATAAAAAAGGGAGTAAAACAAAAACATAAAACATAGATAATACAGTGCATAAAAAGTATGAAGACTTTTGTGCCAATGTAGTCTTAAGTTCCAAGTAATCGATAGCAGCTCTTTAGAGGGTTGACCAGAGCTTCTACTATTCAGTTCTCAGACTTGACCAGTCGACACATGAAACCATACATCCGTTGTCTCAGGAGTGCCTTACAGGTTGGTACGTGCTTAGACAGAAACAATTGACCAGCACTATGCCACCTAGGAACATTAAGTAGCAATCTAAAAGCATCATTGAAACCATACATCAGTTGTCTCAGGATTGCCTTACAGGTTGGTACGTGCTTAGACACAAACAACTGACTAGCACTATACCACCTTGGCACATTAACCTGTTCTGGAGACTGTTAAATGTGCCTAAAAACGCCTAAACAGCATGCCCAAAGTAAATTGAAAGCTGTTCTTGAACCATTTGGAGTACATGCATGTAAATGGACTCTTTTGAAAGCTGACACTCTAAAGTTATGTTCCTTGTTGTCAGGACCCCTGTCAGTCCTACTGGTGTTGAGTAATAGAAGCTTGAACACAAGGAAAGTGAAAGTTTCTATTTCTGCCTAGATTTTGTTTTGAAAACAGAGGCCTGAAGAGGCCTAGAGGTGGTAGGTATTAGCTGGAAGACAGAATTGGACCACAGGTTGAAGCTTTACCCAATTCAGATCAAAAGTCAAACATAATACCACAATATATTCATATTTGACACATGTTTTTATAAGAGTACATCCAGGCGTTTTCTAAAAGGGCCTTTTGGAGACTCCAGAATGACCCTTCTAACCAAGGTCAAATTCTTAGGATAAAAAGGTATAATTGTTATCTCTAATGAAAGGTGGTCCTTAGAACTATCATATATAACAGCTAAATCCCTCATTAGTATTACTGAAACACGAAAACTGAAGCATGAACACATTGGAGTGATTTATCTGATTTCCAGGATTGGCACACAAAGAACACTGACATATTGACTTTTATAATATAATATAATATATAAATATAATATTTTATAATATAATGACATAATCGACTTTTATTTTGAAGGCTCCACAAAACCTGGCATATGGGGTATCGCCATTTACAGCTAGCGCTAAGCTACAAGGATAACTAGCTCTTTTCAGAATCAGTCCAAGCCAGTTAGAAAAAATCGTGTAGAGGGGGCGGAGGGGTGGGCGGGGGGCGGGCTGGACGCACAGACCTAGTTGGCTTTAGAGGACTGTCACCGGGGCATGGAAGCTCCTATTGGCTAAACCAAGGTGTCTATCAAAAGGTCAGAGTGTAGCGGCCATTTTAAGACTATCCCCGCGTTTCTACTTGACCCAGATCTCATGCTATGAGCTAAAGTGCGTTGAGAGACGTTTGAGTGCGTTTTTTTTTTTACGAAGTAACAATGAAGCAACAAGATCGTGGCTATGGAAGCAAATCGTGACCAAAATTCAAATGAAAATGCATTTCCAGAAATGCATTTTCATTTTAAGAATGTGGCTGCATTATTTGACTCATAAATCAAATTAGTATTCAATCATCCTATTTGCATTTTCATTTTCTTCTTTAAGACTGCTCATTCTTTCCCTTATTTAAAATGAAAACGAAAAAGACATTTGAAATTTAATTTTCAAAATATGCCCCAGCAAATAGATACCAAAATTCAATTTGAAATGTAAAATTTGAAAATGAAAATGCATTTCCAGAAATGCATTTTCATTTTAAGAACGTGGCTGCAAAATCGTGACCACAATTCAAATTCAAATGCATTTCCAGAATTGCATTTTCATTTTCAAGAACGTGGCTGCAAAATCGTGACCACAATTCAAATTCAAATGCATTTCCAGAAATGCATTTTCATTTTAAGAACGTGGCTGCAAAATCGTGACCACAATTCAAATTCAAATGCATTTCCAGAATTGCATTTTCATTTTCAAGAACGTGGCTGCAAAATCGTGACCACAATTCAAATTCAAATGCATTTCCAGAAATGCATTTTCATTTTAAGAACGTGGCTGCAAAATCGTGACCACAATTCAAATTCAAATGTATTTCCAGAAATGCATTTTCATTTTAAGAATGTGGCTGCATTATTTGACTTATAAATCAAATTAGTACTGATTAGTACTGAGCGGACATTGCATTTTCATTTTCATGTTCTGCCCGCAAAGAACTGCCCATAATTCGAAAACGAAAATGCATTCTGAGCGGCGCAGTAGAGTGACGTCAGTAGCCGCTCTTCTTCAGCTCCCTGCTGACCGAGCTACCCATCTTGTTCGGTAGGGGGCGGTGTGCACATACGCACTGCATTACATGGCAAATGTGCCGGGAAATTGATTGAATTGCCGGGTCTTTAGAGGACGCATCACAGATCATGGCGCTCCCTCAAATTGTGCAGACACTGATAGAATTAGCTGAGCTGGTAGAAACTAATAATATATCTGAGTCTGATGCCCGTGACCGAGTAGAACAAGTCACAGAGAGCTTGGCTGCATACTCTGCCGTCACAGACGTACACATTAATGAGGTTGCCATAGTAGACCTCTCTTCAGTCCTGGAACGGCTGGATGCTCTGGAGCCTCAAATGGGACGGGGACGACCAACCATCCACATCCCGTTCGAGTCCATCGAGAACTATTTATTAAATGGTCTACTTTTTCCTGTGAAAGCAAGCTGTTTCACCTTTGGCCTGGTTCAGACAAAATCTGAATTTCCGCAATCTGAATTTGAATTTCCGCAATCTGAATTTCAAGAATCTGAATTCCTGCAATCTGAATTTTAGAATGTTTTATTTTTGGATCAAAATAATTCAGTTGTATTAAATTTGGCATACAAATAATTCAGATATTATATATTCAACAGCAATATATTTCAGTTTTATGAAATTCGACACACAAATATTTCAGATCTTTCATATTCAAATTCAGATACTTTTGTCAGCTTTCTAGCTCCATAAATCCGTTGCATCCTCCGACGGATGGTCTGGTGGCCGACAACAGCTCCGCTATGTCCTTTATTTTTAAACCATTTAATAAATAGTTTTCGATGGACTCGAACGGGATGTGGATGGTTGGTCGTCCCCGTCCCATTTGAGGCTCCACAGCATCCAGCCGTTCCAGGACTGAAGAGAGGTTTACTATGGCAACCTCATTAATGTGTACGTCTGTGACGGCAGAGTATGCAGCCAAGCTCTCTGTGACTTGTTCTACTCGGTCACGGGCATCAGACTCAGATATATTATTAGTTTCTACCAGCTCAGCTAATTCTATCAGTGTCTGCACAATTTGAGGGAGTGCCATGATCTGTGATGCGTCCTCTAAAGACCCGGCAATTCAATCAATTTCCCGGCACATTTGCCATGTAATGCAATGCGTATGTGCACACCGCCCCCTACCGAACAAGATGGGTTGCTCGGTCAGCAGGGAGCTGAAGAAGAGCGGCTACTGACGTCACTCAACTGCGCCGCTCAGAATGCATTTTCGTTTTCGAATTATGGGCAGTTCTTTGCGGGCAGAACATGAAAATGAAAATGCAATGTCCGCTCAGTACTTATCAGTACTAATTTGATTTATGAGTCAAATAATGCAGCCACATTCTTAAAATGAAAATGCATTTCTGGAAATACATTTGAATTTGAATTGTGGTCACGATTTTGCAGCCACGTTCTTAAAATGAAAATGCATTTCTGAAAATGCATTTGAATTTGAATTGTGGTCACGATTTTGCAGCCACGTTCTTGAAAATCAAAATGCATTTCTGGAAATGCATTTGAATTTGAATTGTGGTCACGATTTTGCAGCCACGTTCTTAAAATGAAAATGCATTTCTGGAAATGCATTTTCATTTTCAAATTTTACATTTCAAATTGAATTTTGGTATCTATTTGCTGGGGCATATTTTGAAAATTAAATTTCAAATGTCTTTTTCGTTTTCATTTTAATTAAGGGAAAGAATGAGCAGTCTTAAAGAAGAAAATGAAAATGCAAATAGGATGATTGAATACTAATTTGATTTATGAGTCAAATAATGCAGCCACATTCTTAAAATGAAAATGCATTTCTGGAAATGCATTTTCATTTGAATTTTGGTCACGATTTGCTTCCATACGTGGCTATGTGTGGATATAATTCTTTGTTTGGACAACTACTCGACATGGTTTGATACTTTGGACCCTTGGGAATGTAAGCAGATGAGGTTTTGATGAGTTGTGTGCATACCTGGACAATCCTAAGTAATCGAAGGTAAGTACAACTTTTTTCTCTGGCATTGTTGAATGAACGGTCACCGGACAAAGACGTTGACGCTACTTTCTGTTGCAAGTTGAGCTTGAATTGGTTTATTTCAACAACAAAAAAAGCATCATTGTAGGCTACTTTCAGTATCTGTATACTCCTTTTCCTGTACATAGACCACAAATGAGCAGTGTACAATGGTGTTATGTAGGTTCTAAACAGGGAACATTTAACTGAATCTGAGCACATAGAAAACGTCCTTAATAACATACTGGCCTGAGAATATATTTGACAGCGCTGTTGATACATATCGTTGTCATCTGTCCAATCATCAGAAATGACATGGCCCAGATATTTTATTTCCTCACAAACACCAAGGGGACTGCCAGATAAATAAAAGGTAGGGAAGGTTAATTTCCTGTCCTGATTACTTCTGACTATCATTATGTGGCTTTTCTTTGCATTATATTTTATATCATGATCTAAGCCATACTGAGAGCACACCCATAGCATCTGTTGCAACAGGCTGAGTGGAACCAGATAATCTGCGTACATCAGATGATTGACAATAGATTCACCAACAAGACAGCCTGTATTTGTCTTATTCAGCTGGCTTGATAAGTCGTCCATATCCATATTAAACAAAAAGGGAAATCAAATTCCTCCTTGTCGAACTCCGTTACCAACATGGAAAGGAGCTGATACAACATTGTCCCATTTAACATGAAAAGTTTGATTGGCATACCAGAACACCAAAATCCTCACAAGAGGTTTAGGGACACCTCTCGCTATTAGCTTCATAAACAGTTTTTCATGACAAATTTGATCGAAAGCTTTGTAAGCATCAATAAAGCATAAAAATACAGATGAATTAACCTTGTGTACCTGAGACAATCTCCTTCAGAGCATAGATACAGAGATCAGTACCATGTTTTCTTTTAAAACCAAACTGATTTTCTGCAGTCAGAATATACATTTCCAATTTCAATCAAATAATTCTCTCAAACACTTTAGACAAGATACTGGCCAATGCAATGGGTCGATAGTTGTCTATGCTGTTCAGTTTACCAGCCTTATCTTTAACAACAGGCACTAACAGTACTGACATAATAGAGTTCGGTAGAACACCATGAACCATAATTCCAGTGAGACACATGGCTAGAAATGGACTGAGTCTATAACTGGCATTTTTTAGATGCTCTGCAGAAATGCAATCCATACCACAAGCTTTGTTGTTGTCTAGCATGTGGATGGCATCATAAATATCTACTGATCTAACTATCAAGTCTGCAGAGATACCTTTATATTCATTATCAATTCTCACTGTGTTACTTTTAACACAATTAAATAGTTGACTGTAGTGCTCATGCCATTGATCAGCAATCTTCTCTGGACAACTAACCCCTTTGATATCAGAAGGGAGGGGAGTTCTGTTATTATTTATGATCTTGACCTCCTTCCAGAAGTCAGTAAGATTGTTATTCTGCATCTTTCTGGCATGCGAGTCTGCTCTCATTGTGTTTTCATTTCTCTTAATGAAACAAGTGCATATTTAAATCTAGCATTTGTGAGGTTTTTGTTATCAAGCAGCACTCCCTGTCTGGGTCTGCCTGCCTCTGACCAGACTCTAAAGGCTTCTCTAGCAGCATCATGTTGCTCAGACACAAACTCATTCCAGACAGGCCGTGCGTTAGGGACCTTACTCTTGTGATTAATAAAAGGTTCACAAGAAGCATAAAGACATTTGACAATATCATCATACATGGCACAGAGCTTTTCAGCATGATGTTTATCCTTGCAGTTCATATCCGTGCACATTAGGGCATCCCTAGAAAATGCAACATCACTATGTAAGCTGTCAGTTAATAGAGAATATCTGTGCATAACCTCTTTGGTCAATTTTGACCAGTCCAGTTTTCTTGGGGGGCCAGCAACAAGGGTACACTCTCAACATTTAGCAGCATAGCAACTGGTATGTGATCAGTGGTGGCCAGCCCATAACACATCTCTATACTTTCCAGTGAGTCATGAGCATCGGCTGTGGTTACAATATGGTCTAGCCAGGAAGTTGTGTGCCACGTTTCACTTATATAGGTAAAACTTGTATCAGGCAATAACGCTTGATATAATTAATTTAGTTTCATTACAGAATTGCTGCAGATGTTGTGCGAATAAACACTTATCTGACATGTCAGCATTAAAATCACCCATGACATAGACACAACATGAACTATTGTCCTCTATGAAGGACTGAATAAAAGCTAACCTGTTCTGAAATTCATCCTCATGGTCATAGGATTCATATGGTGTGTACACATTTACAATAGTACATTTATTTTCATTGTGATTAAACTCCAAATCAATAGCCCAGTCAACGTTAAGCCACACCACCTTTACCGTTGGGTCATATTTTATGTTCCACAGTATAGCTACACCACCAGCTATCCTCCCACAAACCATTCTCATGATGAGATCGGTAGTGGACTCTCCAGCACCATGAAAGTTCTTGTGTAGGGAGTTCAATTTGTCCAGATCTTGCTTGGCCATCCAGGTTTCTTGAAGGCAGACAATGTCACTCTCGTCCAGCAATGTGTCCACCACCAAACGTCTTGATCTATCAGCAGCAGTTTGTCCTACTCGGAGGCCACGAGCGTTGTAGGATACAACCCGCATTAATGATATACCACGGACCCATCAGGGCAGCTGGCCGGTGTGTCTGTCTCCTTGGTCTCTACATGTAGGCCTACATTCATCCCAGCATCATGACTGAGCTGAAGCTCGGTACCCTGAGAGCGGGGGGTATGCTCTGGTCGAGCTTTTTTGAAAGTATAGACCAAGGGTAATTACCACACCACAACTGTCCCACCATTACCCATAGGTGGCGCTACATTCCACGCCCTAAAGCACAAAGGCTTTCTGGAATGGATAGGCTAACCAAGCCCCCTCCCTTCACTCCTTGGGTTGAAATAAAGGCCCTTGTGGATCTTGATGGTATTATATTTCAGATTTGGTATCCCATTGGTAATTCTGCAGCATAGATTTTTCTATACAGTTCCAATTTGTCAAGAATATACATTTTTCAATGGTTCGCAATGTTTGGAGGAATCTGCCATTACTGCTTGCAGTTATATTTAGGATTCCTCCGTCAGGAGGAAACCTATTGTTATTGTTAGTTTTATTATTATTCTTGTTCCATGGAAGTCAATGGCAGCCCCTAGAACCCTTCGACAACTTTTTGTGAAATTTGGCACACTCATTAAGGACAGTTGATTCTATACCTACACAAAGTTTCATGTCTCCAATTAGACCACTCCAGCGCCACCAACGGGTCAAAGTTGGACTTGTGTTTACACACGCAACTTTTGAACCGTATGACCCATTTTCAAAAATGAGGTATCATTGGATTCCCTGGATCAAGCCGAGTTCAACGCACCCCATGGCGTCAATTTCCGGTTATGTAGATTTTCCGCTATTTCCGGTTTTATCAAAAACCTTTGAAAGCCTACTCCTCCTACAATTTTTGTCATATCTTTTTCAAAGTTACCAGAGATGATCTTCAGACCAAGCCTCACAAAAGTTATCGAAAAGAATTTTGATCCTCACAACCGTTTGTCCATTACAGCCAATCAAATTCATCAGAAAAGCCGCCAAACAGGATGTGAAGTAATGTCTCAGCAAATCTTTGAGATATCAACACGAAACTTGGTATATCGATGGAAGACACTACAACATGTTACCGTGTGCAAAGGCAACTTCATATCTCCAAAAATGATTGATATAAAGCAAATTGAACTTATCGCTAACGCTAAAATAATGCTTTACACATCAGCCAGTCAAAAACTGATACTCTGATTCAATCACAAGTTCATATGAAGACTCTTGAGAATGTTTATAACACAAATCTGTGAAAAAGTTGACTGTAAGATCAAAGGTCGATTTTTGGTGAACATTTGAAACATGCTTGCTTGGCTAATTTCTAGCCAAATTTCCAATGAATGTCTCCCCTCCTCCTGCCCGCGCGTGCTCCACATCCTCACACACTCAGCCTTAACTTACACACGCGCGGGCTTGGCAAGACGCACACGCAACATTTCAGGAGAGTGTGGGCTGACCAAGCCCCCACTCATTCCTTAGTCTCTAGCAAAGGCCTTGTGGATCTTGTAATCTTGGATCTCTTAACAAAAGCTGATCTTTTTGGTATTGCATTTCCGATTTTGTATGCAATGGTAAAAAGTTATACAAATCCTGAAACATTGATATGTATATATATGTATTTATATATATATAAATCTTTATTTCAGACGCCAAGTTCCACATAAAATAACAGACATAGAGCTATAAAAAAGAGAGTAAAACAAAAATATTAAACATAGATAATACAGTGCATAAAAAGTATGAAGACTTTTGTGCCAATGTAGTCTTAAGTTCCAAGTAATCGATAGCAGCTCTTTAGAGGGTTGACCAGAGCCTCTACTATTCAGTTCTCAGACTTGTCCAGTCGACACATGAAACCATACATCAGTTGTATCAGGATTGCTTTACAGGTTGGTACGTGCTTAGACACAAACAACTGACTAGCACTATGCCACCTTGGCACATTAAGTAGCAATCTAAAAGCATCATTGAAACCATACATCAGTTGTCTCAGGATTGCCTTACAGGTTGGTACGTGCTTAGACACAAACAACTGACTAGCACTATGCCACCTTGGCACATTAAGTAGCAATCTAAAAGCATCATTGTAGGCTACTTTCAGTATCTGTATACTCCTTTTCCTGTACATAGACCACAAATGAGCAGTGTAAAATGGTGTTATGTAGGTTCTAAACAGGGAACATTTAACTGAATCTGAGCACATAGAAAACGTCCTTAATAACATACTGGCCTGAGAATATATTTTACAGCGCTGTTGATACATATCGTTGTCATCTGTCCAATCATCAGAAATGACATGGCCCAGATATTTTATTTCCTCACAAACACCAAGGGGACTGCCAGATAAATAAAAGGTAGGGAAGGTTAATTTCCTGTCCTGATTACTTCTGACTATCATTATGTGGCTTTTCTTTGCATTATATTTTATATCATGATCTAAGCCATACTGAGAGCACACCCATAAAATCAAATTCCTCCTTGTCGAACTCCGTTACCAACATGGAAAGGAGCTGATAAAACATTGTCCCATTGAACATGAAAAGTTTGATTGGCATACCAGAACACCAAAATCCTCACAAGAGGTTTAGGGACACCTCTCGCTATTATCTTCATAAACAGTTTTTCATGACAAATTCGATCGAAAGCTTTGTAAGCATCAATAAAGCATAAAAATACAGATGAATTAAGACTTGTGTACCTGAGACAATCTCCTTCAGAGCATAGATACAGAGATCAGTACCATGTTTTCTTTTAAAACCAAACTGATTTTCTGCAGTCAGAATATACATTTCCAATTTCAATCAAATAATTCTCTCAAACACTTTAGACAAGATACTGGCCAATGCAATGGGTCGATAGTTGTCTATGCTGTTCAGTTTACCAGCCTTATCTTTAACAACAGGCACTAACAGTACTGACATAATAGAGTTTGGTAGAACACCATGCACCATAATTCCAGTGAGACACATGGCTAGAAATGGACTGAGTCTATAACTGGCATTTTTTAGATGCTCTGCAGAAATGCAATCCATACCACAAGCTTTGTTGTTGTCTAGCATGTGGATGGCATCATAAATATCTACTGATCTAACTATCAAATCTGCAGAGATACCTTTATATTCATTATCAATTCTCACTGTGTTACTTTGAACACAATTAAATAGTTTACTGTAGTGCTCATGCCATAGATCAGCAATCTTCTCTGGACAACTAACCCCTTTGATATCAGAAGGGAGGGGAGTTCTGTTATTATTTATGATCTTGACCTCCTTCCAGAAGTCAGTAAGATTGTTATTCTGCATCTTTCTGGCCAGCGAGTCTGCTCTCTGTGTGTTTTCATTTCTCTTAATGAAACGAGTGCATATTTAAATCTAGCATTTGTGAGGTTTTTGTTATCAAGCAGCACTCCCTGTCTGGGTCTGCCTGCCTCTGACCAGACTCTAAAGGCTTCTCTAGCAGCAGCATGTTGCTCAGACACAAACTCATTCCAGACAGGCCGTGCGTTAGGGACCTTACTCTTGTGATTAATAAAAGGTTCACTGGACGCATAAAGACATTTGACAATATCATCATACATGGCACAGAGCTTTTCAGCATGATGTTTATCCTTGCAGTTCATATCCGTGCACATTAGGGCATCCCTAGAAAATGCAACATCACTATGTAAGCTGTCAGTTAACAGAGAATATCTGTGCATAACCTCTTTGGTCAATTTTGACCAGTCTAGTTTTCTTGGGGGGCCAGCAACAAGGGTACACTCTCAACATTTAGCAGCATAGCAACTGGTATGTGATCAGTGGTGGCCAGCCCATAACACATCTCTATACTTTCCAGTGAGTCATGAGCATCGGCTGTGGTTACAATATGGTCTAGCCAGGAAGTTGTGTGCCACGTTTCACTTATATAGGTAAAACTTGTATCAGGCAATAACGCTTGATATAATTAATTTAGTTTCATTACAGAACTGCTGCAGATGTTGTGCGAATAAACACTTATCTGACATGTCAGCATTAAAATCACCCATGACATAGACACAACATGAACTATTGTCCTCTATGAAGGACTGAATAAAAGCTAAGCTGTTCTGAAATTCATCCTCATGGTCATAGGATTCATATGGTGTGTACACATTTACAATAGTACATTTATTTTCATTGTGATTAAACTCCAACCCAATAGCCCAGTCAACGTTAAGCCACACCACCTTTACCGTTGGGTCATATTTTATGTTCCACAGTATAGCTACACCACCAGCTATCCTCCCACAAACCATTCTCATGCTGAGATCGGTAGTGGACTCTCCAGCACCATGAAAGTTCTTGTGTAGGGAGTTCAATTTGTCCAGATCTTGCTTGGCCATCCAGGTTTCTTGAAGGCAGACAATGTCACTCTCGTCCAGCAATGTGTCCACCACCAAACGTCTTGATCTATCAGCAGCAGTATGTCCTACTCGGAGGCCACGAGCGTTGTAGGATACAACCCGCATTAATGATCTACCACGGACCCATCAGGGCAGCTGGCCGGTGTGTCTGTCTCCCTGGTCTCTACATATAGGCCTACATTCATCCCAGCATCATGACTGAGCTGAAGCTCGGTACCCTGAGAGCGGGGGGTATGCTCTGGTCGAGCTTTTTTGAAAGTATAGACCAAGGGTAATTACCACACCACAACTGTCCCACCATTACCCATAGGTGGCGCTACATTCCACGCCCTAAAGCACAAAGGCTTTCTGGAATGGATAGGCTAACCAAGCCCCCTCCCTTCACTCCTTGGGTTGAAATATAGGCCCTTGTGGATCTTGATGGTATTATATTTCAGATCTGGTATCCCATTGGTAATTCTGCAGCATAGATTTTTCTATACAGTTCCAATTTGTCAAGAATATACATTTTTCAATGGTTCGCAATGTTTGGAGGAATCCGCCATTACTGATTGCAGTTATATTTTATTATTATTATTATTATAACATGTATATATTAGGGTGATTTCAGGTAATGTGGGACACTTTTTGGTAGAGGCTCCAATAGACTTACAAAATAAATGTTAACTCGCCCCAGTGGTGTTTTTGTAAATCGTTTTAGGGCTTAGGAACATTTTCATGTTGGAATAAAATGGGAATACACAATATTATAGAAGTTACACAATTTCAAACATAACATGACCCCCTCTCTCACTCAGGCAGCATTTTCAGGTAATGTGGGACAGCTTGTCTGGTAAAGTGGGACAGTCGTCATCTGTCAGCCTATAGTCTGCTAAATGCTAATATAATAATAATTTTTTAACTATATACAGCAATGCTAGGTGCAAGGGTGTGGCAAGATTCATTTTGTTGTGGGGTTTGACTTACACAATAGGCATAAAGTGTAACTGATGTAAACCTTAGTGATATACAGTCTATGTGCTAGCTAGCTAGTCCCGCTGCATTAGCATTTTGTTGGACTAGTGTTAGCGGTCACGCTTACAAGTCTGAGAGCGCTGGTTCGATGACAGTGTAAGTTGTTATTTAGTTGGGAACTTAAGTGCAGTATGATGCATGGGTATTAAACATTTGAGAACTGTCGAATTAAATTACTTTTATAGCATTAACACAGCCTTACTAGATGTCCCACTTTACCTGAAAAATGCTGTCCCACATTACCTGACATGATCAGGTAATGTGGGACAGTCACATAAAACTTCTTTTTTCTTCTAACAAAGCATTATTTTACACATTTTTGTGTGTTTTTCTATCAGTGGTTAAAATCCTTCATTGTGCTCCAATAGTACTCATTGCAACTTAATTTAAATTCCTTTGCCAGCCGTATCATTGAGAAACAGAATGTCATATGCCGCTGAACTTTCGATGCGTTTTTTCTGTACGGACCTCCTGTCAAGCCAGATCACGCATACTCAGATGATGTTAGACAAATTAAAACCACTGCATAGTGACTAGAAGTGTTGTATTTATGATACAAGATCAGCTCTGGTGATTGGAAGTCGGTTTTGCCCATATTAAATCATCAAAATGCATAACTGTCCCACTTTACCTGATGTCCCACATTACCTGAAATCACCCTACATATTTCCGGTACAGCTAGAGCTCACCTTCCTCTACCCAGAAGATGGACTGGACAGGTTCCCAAATGCAAACACGTGCGCGCTGGTGCTATACTTACCTGTGGGTGAGACTTATGACACCTTTAAAAGGTGTAGCTTGGAATAGGTTAGAATAAGTTCTGCAGATCAGTTTGGGGAGGACTAAATGTAGTCGTAAATTAATTTTATTTTACATGAACACGTGTTTTGTTCTGTTTAAATGTATAGATTTCAAAGGCGTGATACTCATCTTCGAATGTTATGTATGTGATCTGCTGATCCGTTGGGAGGGCTGAATATTGTTTGTCTGTATCCTATTTTCAGTTACATAATGCAATAACATTAAACACACACAAAATTGTACATGGTCTGCTCATCTTTATTACATTGATGTGATTGAAACTGCTTACTCATTCCAAGGCCTATTGACAATGTGAATACAACAGTTAAATTGTGTGTGTGAACTGTATTTAAGAAAGGACATTGAGGACCTGATCAGTTCCCAAACTGTCTATCTCTACCCAAACAATTTGTGTGTTGTCTGAGATGTTCCAACTGTTCGTCACTTGGTTGAAATTGGTTGAGGGGAACCACAACTCTTTGTAGCCAGTCAAAGGCAAGTGCAGCCACCCCCTGGAACTGGCTGCTCTAAATATACCTTGGATACCAGTGTGATGTTGCAATTGTTGTGTAAGACAACCTTGATCAAAAAATTGATATGGTGACATGTATCTGGCAGTCCTCAGGTCACGTTTTATATGAGGCAGGTAAACAAAGTGAAGAGCCCAAAGATGCCTTTCTTTGTTGGCAATAATGATTCCTTCATATTCTATGTTGATATGTAAACAAGGAGTGCTAGACATCCGTTTCAAGTCTTACTGTCAGGTACACAGAACACCACAAAGTCAGACTGGGCACTGACATTTTTGGGACAAGACAATGCAAAGCAACCAGGCATTACATAATAAGTACTTAGATAACATCTATGATAAGTTAAAAGTAATGATAATAAATTATAAACCTAAATATACAAAATAGTATACAATATATTACACCTCTAATACAGATAATTACCTATACTAACCTTAGACCTATACTAACCTAAGACAAGTGGGGTACAGTTAGTGCAATATTGCTGATAGTGCAACCAGTAGCTGAAAGTGACACGGTGTAAAGTGACTAGTTAGAAATGCATCAATGTAAAGTGACTAGTGAGAAATGCATCAATGTAAAACCACTAGTGAGAAATGCATCAATGTAAAGTGGCTACTGAGAAATGTCCATGTAAATGTTCATTCAGAAGCCTGCTAAACCCTTGGATAGAAACTGTTGTCCAGAAGGCAGCGGGGTAGAGACTGAAAGATGGGTGGTAGCAGTCTTTTAGAATCCTGCCAGCTGTCCTGAGGCATCGTGTGTGGTAGGTGTCCTGAAGGGCTGGGAGCTTCCTGTCGATGATAAACTCAGCAGACCTGACCACACTACATAGGACCTTGCGTTTTTTTGTCACGCCTCTCCAGACATCGCCCCACAGTCTTTCAATGCATTGATTATGAGTGCTCCCTCGGGTCGATCCTCGGAAGACATCCATGAACAGACAAATGGCGTCGTTTTCCCCCCTATAGTCACATCTGACTCTGGATGGGACACCAAACTGGGCGACTGCTTCCGAAAACAGGTCCATTACAATGTCACTTCTGTTGTTGTTAGAAGCCTTCAGGAAAACCACCAGTCGGCTGAACCCATCGATTCCTCCATGGATTACAATCCTCCACCTAAGAGATCTAGATCTTATTTTATAAATAACAAAAAAAAATATGAATGGCTTGAATGCAGCTAAAATGATTTGTATACATTTCTGTGCAACATGTTGGGCGTTTAACAGAAAGAAAAGTCCAACCTCTATTTCATTCACGTGAAGCTGAAAATCTTATTTTAAATTCAAAACTCATAAAATAATCAGCTTGTCATTGGCTAGGGACACAGTTAGGGCAAATTAACGAATCACAGTAAAACAAGCCACTTACTTTAAGAGCTTGTAGAAAGAAAAGTCCTAACCTCTATTGCAGTGGTTCTCAACCCTGGTCTTCAAGTACACTTAAGTACTTCAAGGTCTTTGGTAAACCGGCCTTCCTCCAGTCTGTCCTCCCATTCGAGGAACGGTGAAACCAGAATCAACTGCAGTTCAAGAGAAATGTTAGAGGCATCGTGTTTTGAATCTTGCTTCTTCAGATTATGTTTAATCTAACGAGTACATTACCAGGTTGTTGTTGTTGTTGATCATTGGCTTCCCGAACTAACTCGCTAATAAGCGTAAGTATCTCATCCATCACTTCAGATTGAAGCAGTCGCCCTCTGCTCTAGCGAACGCTCGTCATCATTATCTCTAACCTGTTAGCATGACAACATATTTTAGTGGTAGGCTAACTACAATAAAGCTTGTTTAAACAACTCTTTGATATTGCTGGCTTCAGTAACATAACCGCATTCAGTAACGCAATATTCAAAGCCGTATAAGCAGGGGCGGAGCCAATGGGGGGGCACGGAGTGGCATGTGCCCCCCCTGGAATCTGATTGGTTCACAGGTGCCCCCTGCCCTATTTTCATTGGCTCTGAAGGATGTCAATCTCAATAAGAAATAATTGCCTGGACAGAACATGACAGAAGCCATATATTCCCGCTTTCCCTAACTCTGTGGACAGCGTAAACTGAGGTAGGTTTTGATGGTGTGTGTATAGAGGATACATGAATTGTATTCATACAATATTATTTAAATCGCACATTCCCCAGATAGCACAGTTTTTATTGCTGAATTGGCCTTTTGCGGCGACAACATTCTGCAGCATTACTGTAGATTTTTCTTAGGACCCCGCTCATTCTCAAGACAACCAGTTTGAATGTTACTGTAGCTACATGAGTCCGTTTTGTAAGTAGCACTTTCTTCCCTTGGTCTAACGGTTAAGATAACAAAGCTATGATATTGATATAGTTAGCTAAATAAAATATAAATATTAGCTATTATTGTAGTTCTGTTAGCGTAATGCAAGACATTTAGGATTTTATGTCGACTTAAATTGCTAGCTAAATGTAACTGCTAGGTTAAGTCAGACTAAGCTAGCTAGCTAGCTAGCCGTAAACTGTCATTTCATGACAGTGAAAGTCACGTCGAGCTGATCACTGTCACTCATTAAAATCCAAATGCCCTCCATAACACCTTTCACACAGTAGCCTACTTAAATTTGGGATTGGCTAAATTTGTTGTTTAATCTATTTGATATATAGAGCTAATATGTGCTGATGATTGAAGATAGTGCAGATCAGTTCACAAAAAAGTCACTAGTTGGCGGAGTTGAGGGGAATATAAAAAGGCGCCTTTTTCCGAGTACGAACATACATATATTTTTTATAGCAAGCCTTGCAACATACAAGTACTCAAAATAGAAATGTTATATGAAGTCCAATGTACCAAAAACGTCAAAACGAGCAACCATGTCATCACACTTAAGTACTGTAAAACTAAAACAAAGCCACCTCAGTCTGTCGTGGGCATTCCAAGCTAGGTCGATCAGCATACATCGTATTGTACATTAAATCTCACAATTGTGTTTTTTTTATCACAATGTTAAATGAGCAATAAGTTCAGTTTTGCATTTGTTGATGCTTGGAACTCTCTCTTGTGATTACATTGAGAGCAGAACGTTTGTCCTCCCTACTCTGCTATCTGGGTAACATATTGAGTTAATTGTAGTTAAGTACTGCATTCATTGATTTTCTCATCATAGTGCTTCGGTATTGTAGAAGAGGGTTAGTGACGTTGAGTGTAACCTAACGTTACCTAAGTACAAAACGTGAGGTAGTGAGTCTGTTGAAAAAAGCATGGAAATTAACTAAATAATATGGTGTGCTTTATATGGTTTACAGGGAACAATGAAAAGGACTCATGAAATTAAAGACTACTTAATCAAGAAAAAACCTAGTGAAGAAAGTGCAGTTCAGATCTTGCCAGAATTGATCCCCACCAGCAGCACTCCAGGTCAGAGTCAGCAATGTACCCAGGGACCGTCAAGTGTAGGCCAGGATCAAGATCAATTCAGCCAGGTCCAGACCGGCACCCAAGGACCTCCAGGTGAAATAGGGACAATAAGGAAGGAAAAATTTGATCTGTAGGCAGGGGGCAGGGGTCTAAATGTTCATGTGCTAATGGACCAAATCACTTATTTATGTACAACGTTTTTCATGAAAAGGAAGGAATGAGTATACTGTATGATGAATGTTTGGCATAAAACATTTAAAAAGCAAGGTGTAAATATACATTCATACAGAGCTGCCTACTCTTACGGTTTCGCCGTGTGACACACGCATTTCACCCATTTCTCACGCTCTCACGCCACACCTTGTATATCTCATGCTGAAAAGGCAACGCCAAACAAGTAGCCAAACTAACGTTGTAAACATTATGGACGACGCGCAGGTTAACCGAGTGAAGCAACATTGACGCGCAAACAGCCGTGCATGGCCGCGGGAACTAGGGGTGCTGCAGCACCCCCTGACAGCACGAGAATTAAAAATTATATGACTTAAAAATCCACCACCGTGGCACAGCTCCGCAGTAGCGGACTGGCATTCGGGAGCACCGGGAAAAGAATAACTATGGACAACCGAGACAAAGAAATCACCTTCACTAGACAAGGTTCTACCAATTAAAAAACGGCTGTTTATTTTACATGAAGCTCAACTATTTTGCGCTCAAATAAAGGCCAAAAAATGTTCGGCTCACGCGCTGTGCGACTCAACTCCCTAACTCGCATCCCATTGAACACAGACTATGCTTGCATTAGCAGGGCAGCTGTGGTGGCTTATATGGGGGCCAGTTCTGGTGGGCCAGTCTGGATCAAAGTCCAGGGCCAATTTTTACTCCCAGTTCCTCCCTGCCGCCCCGCAACATTAAGCCCCCGCCAGCACCCCCCTGATAAAATATGTTCCCGCGGCTATGCAGCCGTGTAAACTCGCCTTTGGGGGAGTGAAGCTCGCAAAAGCTCGCCCGGGGGGGGGGCTACCAAATCTCAAGGCAAGGTTTTTGGAAAAGTTGGCAGCCCTGTTCATATCATGCAATTTAAGGAAACTAACTGTTTGTGTTGCTATAATGCCCATTAATTGAATTTAAAAAGTCAGTGGTGACATTACTTTTGTATTATTTACTTAATTGGATGACCCCCCAATTCACGGCTGCTCCCCCCTGTGCCCCTCCACTGAAAATATTCTGGAGCCGCCCCTGCGTATAAGGTCTAGTTTAGCGGCGTTCATTTGAGCTGGCTCATTATGAAAGAGTACTCTAGCACTACAATTGTGTTGACGAGTGGTAGGCTAACTACAACAAAGATTGTTAAACAACTCTTTGACATTGCTGGCTTCACTAACATAATAATTGCATTCAGTAACGCAATATTCAAAGCCTTAAAGTCTAGTTTAGCGGCGTTAATTTGATCTTGCTCATTATTAAAGAGTTAGCACTACAAGTGTGTTGAGGAGAAGTCAAGGGCCCGTTCGTTGAAAGAGTTGAAGCTAAGTTAATCAATTGTCCCTTTAGCCCGTTAAAATTAGCAAGCTAACTGAAAACCGCAAATATCGGTTCGTCGACGGCTGATCCGCATCCAAATCATGTGGTTAATTTCAATCAGGCTAAACTTATCAGGGCAAGTGCACAAGCACGTCCTACTTCAAAAGGCAGGAAAGGTCGATCACCAAAACCGTGATTTTCTAACGGTATGGCGGAAAAGATGACAGAGAGAGCGGTGATATTCTTGCCATCTGAGCAAACTATTATAATGAGTCTCTACGAAGACAATAAGCATATTTTTATGGCTAAGTCAAACACCGCCACCGCTGCCAGAGCAAGACAGGCAGCTTGGCAAAAAAATTGCAGATAAACGAAATGCGTATTTTGGTAAATTGTATAGGCTCATCTTTAGTGCCTTATTACTTATTGTCCTTATTATTTTTATGATTACTAATGACTGTTTTTGATCATTTTTGTTGAAATTATGTAATAAAATATAATTATTTAGGCCCTACAGTTCTTGAAACATCAGCTGTGCCAACTTTTTTGGCACAAGCAGTTTCAGGTGAAATGGACCAGCTGTTCAGGTAAAATGGGCCAGTGAAACTGCAAAGGGAAATAGTAATTTATCATAAATTTAAATGTTAAAACACAGTTGCTTATACAGCCACATAACATTTAAACTGCATTAAACAAACATATTCATATGAGCCATAATAAATACAAAATTATCCTGAAGCCCAGACTCGTCACAGTTCCATATATATGTGACGGTGTGCCCTCAATACCCAGCTTGACCAAGAGGCTCTCATACTGGTTAAACCACTGGCTAACCACTTCTTTGTTGAGTCCAGCAGCCCGTGCTGCAGACAGGACCTCTGGCTTGCGCATCCCAAGCTCTGGGTTGCG
Source organism: Hypomesus transpacificus (assembly GCF_021917145.1). NCBI lineage: Eukaryota > Metazoa > Chordata > Actinopteri > Osmeriformes > Osmeridae > Hypomesus > Hypomesus transpacificus. Next base: position 91,444 of record NW_025813838.1, read on the forward strand.
CTTTAGAAAGATCTTAAACCAGTAATATCCGGCCCTCCCAGCTGTCTTGGAGAAACCAGATATGTTGTTCTTGGCTGCAAAATCAAAGGCCACTTGCTGGGCATCATGTTTTGTGAAGGGAAACCCCCTCTGCGCCAATGTCTTGAGGGTGGCAGCAAGCTCCCTTTCTGCCTCCTGTGGAAGGTAGGGCTTCCACCCTGACACATGTTCACTGCCAGTCACCTTTCCACTGATGCGTCTTTGGAGGGTGGATCGCGGCACACCCCATGCTCTTGATAAGAGGTGCACACTCACTGTAATTCCTTTCTTCTATCCCTCCATGTATTCATCTAAGGCCCCCTTCATCCTCTCCTCTTTCCACAGATTGTAATTGTTTGGCCTTCCTTTCCATCCCTGTTTTATCTTTATCCTTTCCTCTCTGGTCCTTGCTCCTCCTCTCTTTTCTCTCTCTTCCTTCTCCCTCTCTCCTCTCTTCTCGCTTCCTTCTCGTTCGCCATACTCACTGTACATAAAATATCTACTACCATTATTACTCTTGGGGGGGTCATGGTGTGACACACACACACCCTCACACGCACACACTCCAACACATGTGTATGTGTGTTTGTGAGTGACACAGATGATGGCCCATTTTATCTGAAACCATGTTGCCCATTTTACCTCAGTGGGTTAAGGTAAATTGGACCACCAAGAAAAACATCACTTTTTCTAAAAAATATGTTCATATACCAAACTAACAACATTATTTGTGATTGATGCCATCAAGACAGATATTATGCATAGTTTTTTTATGCGCATGTTTTTTTTAAATATATTTATCATCCTTATAATAGTTTAGTTAGATTTGGTATGCCAGGCTACTTACCATGCAACTTTCTGGTGCAGGCTTGTTTGATGGCCCGCCCACCATAGCAACCATAAAGCAATCAAATCCCCTGTTACTTGTCAGGGCTGGGACCCCCAAACCTTAAATGGCCCATTTTACCTGATATCACCCTATATATGTGTATGCATGTAGGCCTATGTGTAAATCCCTCTTTGATTTCATTGACTGGGACATGGCCAGGGAATATGATGAATTGATTCATCAGCTGGTTAAGCGCCAAGTACACTTTTCTTACAGCAACTGATGCTGTGGCTTTGCCAATGTTTTCTGCATCGCTTATACTGTATAAAAATGTAGCCTCCCTGACGCGAAAAACCTCAAGGCTATGCAGAGAGTACAGTAAAAGTTTCAAGTAGCTTTATTGTCCATTTCTTCACGTCAAGACATAAAAAGGAATCGATATGACGTTTCACACTCTCCCACAGTGAAACATAAAAAGCACAGGAACAACAGATAAGACATTTCTTATAACATAGCGTTACATATTCACATACAGCAGCATAAGCTCATAAAGCATAAAACTTGCTGATATTTGCATTGTAGGCTACGGCCCGAAAAGGTCTTGCAAATAAATAAGTCCTTGTCGGCTGAATCGATACCCAGACAGCAAAATGTGTTTGGGCCAGATTTGGACCAGGTCTTCATTAGCATTTGGCGCAGATCCACTAAACGGACCTGGACCGGGCTCATCCTTGCCAACGGCCCAATACCGGAACAGGTTGGAATTACTGTTCTGGGCCAGAACTGGCCCAGAACAGTTATTAATGCCATGATGTGTGGTGTGGATCTGGCCCAGATCCGCGACTCATCAGGGGCTCATCTGGCCCTGGTCTGTGATTCATACTTAGGCTATCAGACAATTAAGGGCCAAACAAATACCCACACAATTTGTAATTTTCAAACGTTTAATTTGATTCTAAACAGGCTAAAGAGAACATTACAGCATAAAAAACATCTGTTACGGGAATATGTACCAGTTGATTTCAATTTAATTTCATAGTGTGTTGATGTTGAAGACAGTGTGCAGTGAGACTTTAGATATGGTACTGACGTCTGAACTAGTTCATGTATTTGGACGTGAGAAGTCGGTGCTAGCAGTAGCTAGCAGCCATCACCGCAGTGTAATACTAGCAGTTAGGCTAGCTACAGACAAAAGAGTGGGTATAGACCAATTAATTGTTTGTAAACATTCGGGATGCGCGCGCAACGTGGTTGCAGAAAACCGGGAAAGGATAGCATTTTAAATGGCAAAAGGACCACATGGATAATACAAATAGTTAGATTTTAAAATACCAAAAAGGTCGAGGAGGACAGCCTTTAGGAAAGAAAGCGATTACCCATTGATCTGTTGCATCAGAATTTTGATTTGGATCACGAAAGTCTTGAAATTTGAGTGAGAATGTCGCCCGGTAGAGACTGCATAGTCGAGCGGAAACTATGTCTTCACGTCATGTCACAAAGTTAATAATTTTACAGGTTTACAGTCAATTTTACATCTAAAAAGTTGAGCAGGGCAGCTTTCAAGAGATATGCGAATTCTGCTTTTAGCCAGCTGGTCCGATTATTTTTCTGATTTGTTTAGCCTCAGTCAGACTCGCTCACTGGCAGTGTGCACAATGTTGTATTTCACTCCATTATACACCAGAAACGTCAGGGAGGACTGCCTAATGTAGATACGAGCCTGATGAAGATAGCAAGCCTCGAATTTCTTTAACCGAATCCTTCATTCGTCATTTGCCTGAGAAAGCGACCTCCGTTAGCCAGGCTAGTTTTGCCCGATCACTTGGTCAGGCTGTTTAAGGGTATCGGGGTCAAGTGACTTTTGTGCATAGACAAGTGAAACGTAAATGTATTTGTCCAAAGGCCAAGAGCCTCAAAAAGTTAATATCAATCCCTGCAATCCAGTGGCCAGAGATATATGATGACCTGATCGACACCCCTAAGTGTAATAGATCGGGGAGAAGTTCGTCTTTTGCAACCGACATGCACAATTGACAGTTGTGTGACGTAGGGTGATAATTGGTCTATAGTGGCTAGCTCTAACATGGCTACGATGTTGCAGCTAACACACTATGGACACGATATTCAGCAATGTTGGTAAATAAAAGCAACGATAACCGATTTGGCCTTATGTTCACATTAGTTGTGGATATATACTATACTAGTATAGTATATTGACTGCCTCCATTAGTCTGGATGAGCTCACAGAGGCTGTGACATCACACATCAGCTTTTGTGAGGACTGCTGTATACTAACACGCACCAGGATGAGCTACAACAACGACAAACCCTGGTTTACAGCTAAACTCAGAAGGCTGAGGCTGGACAAAGAGGCCGCGTTTAGGAGTGGGGACAGGGACAGTTTCAAGGAGTCGAAGAACAGGTTTAGCAAGGCGGTGAGAGAGGCTAAACGACTGTACTCTGAGAGGCTGAAGCGCCAGTTCTCTGCTAACGACTCTGCTTCTGTCTGGAGTGGGCTCAGGCAGATCACCAACTTCAAGCCCAGAGCCCCCCACTCCACTAACGACTCTCGTCTGGCCAACGACCTGAACGAGTTCTACTGTCGTTTTGAAAGACAATTGGACAGTCCTGTACAACTCCTTTCCACCCGTGAGGCCTCCCCCCTCCCCCCCTCTACAGTGACGACCCTCTCCATTCAGGAGAGAGAAGTGAACAAACTGTTCAAGAGACAGAACCCCCGCAAAGCAGCTGGGCCGGACTCTGTCTCTCCAGCCACCCTCAAGAACTGCGCTGACCAGCTGAGACTGACCAGTCTTTTGAGCGCCTGGTGCTGGCACACCTTTAAGCCATCACAGACCCTCTACTGGACCCCCTGCAGTTTGCCTACAGAGCCAACAGGTCTGTGGACGATGCAGTTAATATGGCCCTCCACTTCACCCTACACCACCTGGACTCCCCAGCATCCTACGCCAGGATCCTGTTTGTGGACTTCAGCTCTGCCTTTAATACCATCATCCCCGCTCTGCTTCAGGACAAGCTCTCCCAGCTGAACGTGCCTGATTCCACCTGCAGGTGGATCACAGACTTCCTGTCTGACAGGAAGCAGTGCATTAAGCTGGGAACACAAGTCTCTGATTCCCGGTCCATCAGCACTGGATCTCCCCAGGGTTGCGTCCTTTCTCCTCTACTCTTCTCCCTGTACACCAACAGCTGCACCTCCAGTCATCCGTCCGTCAAACTCCTGAAGTTTGCAGACGACACCACCCTCATTGGGCTCATCTCTGGTGGAGACGAGTCTGATTATAGGTGGGAAGCAGACAACCTGGTGACCTGGTGCAGCCATAACAACCTAGAGCTCAATGCTCTCAAGGCAATGGAGATGGTTGTGGACTTCAGGAAGAACACAGCCCCACTCACCCCCATCACCCTGTGTGACTCCCCAGTCAACACTGTGGAGTCCTTCCGCTTCCTGGGCACTATCCTCTCCCAGGACCTCAAGTGGGAACTGAACATTAGCTCCATCACCAAGAAAACACAACAGAGGATGTACTTCCTGCGGCAGCTGAAGAAATTCAACCTGCCAAAGACAATGATGGTGCACTTCTACACATCCATCATTGAGTCCATCCTCACTTCCTCCATCACCACCTGGTACGCTGCTGCCACTGCCAAGGACAAGGGCAGGCTGCAGCGTATCATCCGCACTGCAGAGAAGGTGATTGGCTGCAATCTGCCTTCCCTCGAGGACCTGCACACCTCAAGGACCCTGAGACGGGCGAAGAAGATTGTGGCTGACTCCTTCCACCCTGGACATTCCCTGTTTCAGTCACTCCCCTCTGGCAGAAGGCTGCGGTCCATCAGGACCAAAACCTCACGCCATACAAACAGTTTCTTCCCTTCCGCTGTTGGCTTCCTCAACAAGGCCAAAGCTCACACTGACTGAATGTCTTTAAAAACGTTTTACATTTTGCACTACATTCAAGTCCTGTAATATTTGTATTTTATATTGTATTTTATATTGTAAATTGGCAACTTATATTTTACTTATTGTATATTTTATTTTAATTGTATTCCACTTAGTATTGCTAGTTTATGTATCCTTAGTATAGTTAGACCACATATTTAAATTTAAGATTCCTATATGTTTACTGTATGCACCTTCCTGCCAAAGCAAATTCCGTGTCTGTGCAAACTTTCATGGCGAATAAATCCCATTCTGATTCTGATTCTGATTCTACAGTACCAGCTAACCGTAGCTATGCTACTAGCTTGTCTAGCACATAAGCTACGTCTGAGGTTGTCAGAATAATGTGGTGTAAACTAAGTTTGTAAACTTTTATGTTTAATATAAATATTTAACAGAATAACATGACATCAACACCAGTTTACTTTTACATTTTTACTTAGGCCTACTAATAATGCACTTACCAACAATCACAAATCACAACAATCACAAAGACGTTGCAGACTGCGGTCTTCCACTCTGCAGTCAGATAGAGTGGCAGGTTTATGCAGGGGAAAAGCGTTCCGTTGTGATTTGTGGCGCGTCTGGTCTGCGTAGCTCCGGCCCAGAGCCATAGAAAATTATTTTTTTATATTTGTATATGGCTCTGATCCGGCCCACACCCACCGGGCAGACTCGATTCAGTTGTGGCGCGTCTGGTCTGCGCAGCTCCCGCGGATCCGGCCCAGAGCCATATACAAATATTTTTGATCATATTTGTTTATGGGCTCTGATCCGGCCAACACCCGCCGGGCAGACTCGATTCAGTTGTGGCACGTCTGGTCTGCGCAGCTCCCGCGGATCCGGCCCAGAGCCATATACAAATATTTTTGATCATATTTGTATATGGGCTCTGATCCGGCCCACACCCACCGGGCGGACTCGATTCAGTTGTGGCGCGTCTGGTCTGCGCAGCTCCCGCGGATCCGGCCCACACCCGCCGTGCGGACTCGATTCAGTTGTGGCGCGTCTGTTCTGCGCAGCTCCCGCGGATCCGGCCCAGAGCCATGGAAAAATACTTTTTATCATATTTGTATATGGCTCTGATCCGGCCCACACCCGCCGGGCGGACTCGATTCAGTTGTGGCGCGTCTGGTTTGCGCAGCTGCCCCGGATCGGCGCCGCAACCGCCGGACGGAATATCACAGCGAGAATTGCTATAGAGGTCTGGCGCAAATTTGGTGCAGATCAGCAAAGTGAGTGCGACTGCTACGCGAATCTGCTGATTCGAAAACGGATCTGGCACAGATGTAAATGCTGTCTGGGTATTGCTCAAACAAGAACTAATTCGTGTGAAATAAAGGATCTTGGCGATCGCGAAGAACTCTATTGGTAAGCTAATCGAACTAGAATATATCTCCTTGGTCAGCTGGGTCTCTCAAATAGGGAGCTGCCAATTATTTTCCGGGGGTGTGGCAAGCTTATCCAGCTACACTTACGTTAGCCTGATCTCGAGCAGGTTAGTGCTAATTGATATGTTACTATGATATGGTGATTTATCGAAAGTTGCTTCCATGAACCAAAAAGAGGGGCGTGTTTTATCTTAGCCTGAAAATTAGCTCGCTAAACTGCTTAGCGAGCTACAACGAATACCCCCCAGGAGGACAGGACTAGCCAAACAGCTATACAAAACAAGTAACTTGGCTTAACGTTGATAATTTATAGCTTACCTTGTTAGAACGGTCTGTATGGAATCCTGGTCATCTGAAGATAAAAGTCGAGTACATTCTGAAAAAGTCTGGGCACAATTGTTTAGAAAGTTTGTGGTCGTCATTTTCTGAGATTTGCCTCCGCCAGAATTTGACACAACACACAATTTGACACAACACACAACGGCTGTTTATCAATCCGAAGAACGCTGAGAACGCAAGTACATTCTTTTGAAGAACGTTCTTGCAAGCGTCCTTGGACGCAAGGACGGAGAATGAATTGAGATGGTTAGGGTTTTCCTGGACTCGCAGCATTATGATAACACTGACTAACTACAAAAACTAGATAACAAAGCTAAAAAATGGTCCATCTACCTGTACTTTTACATTTTCTGTAGCCCTTGCTAACTTACAGTACCTAATGTTAACTAGTGTCTGCACTGCACTGAGATGCTAGCTATAGGTTATCGAAAAGTCGGAGCAAATCTACAAATTAGCCGTTTCATCAATAAAACAAGAACATTTTCAGCAACTACACTGCCTATTTCTCGTCACATTTTAATTCATTTGCTGATTTACACGTACCGTTTAGCTGAAATATGAAAAGTAAAAACTTAGTTGTGAAGTCTGTCCGCCTCGCTTGACATCTTGCAATGACTTCTGGGGAATCAGAAGCGTTCTCGCTGGTCAAGTCACCATCCGATGCATCCTCGATAAAAGGGGCGGATCAAGAACATTTCCGGGTATTTTGGGCGTTCTTGGTGACTTGTGTTCTTTGGATTGGAACCGTACTTGGGCAATGAAAGATGACGTCAAACGAGTTCACACAATAACGGAAAAAAACGTGGATTGATAAACAGCCACTGTGTTTGTCTACTTCTTTGGTTCTTTTAATGGCGGTTAGCAAACAAGGTAGGCCCTATAGGTGCATCACCGCCACCTACTGACCGCAAAAGTGGCTCTCCACCACACAAATGGACTGTCCCAAATGCTAAATGATAGCTAAGTAAGAGCCCACATGGTCACAGTAGGACTACGTACAGCCTAGCGCAGACACTACGTAAAAAGGGGGGTGGCTATGTTGAAGCCAACCAATAGCATGGAAGCATAGATGGTCCAAACGTGTACAGACGTCAAAACGTGTACAGACGTCAAAATTGAAGTCTCTACAGGTTAAAATGTCACGTCTGTACACGAACGAGAGTTCAGTTCGTTTTGGCACAATCGGCCTTCGATACACAAGCACTAATGCAACGTTTACAAAGGTAAAGCTGCCGTAGAGACCAATTATCACCCTATGTCATACAACCAGAGAATGTCTAATAAAGGGCGAACTCTCCCACTCTCAGGAAACGTCCGGGTTCTCAACTGGTTGCAGTTCCACTCAAGTTCCATATGAGGGTGCGAACGGCCGAGTGCAGAATGAATGGAGGTCTATGGAGCTATACCCCTCAAAATCCACTTTTCTCAGGATATCATTTTTTGGTTAGTAATTTGAACTCTGAATTCGAAAGGGGAGGCAAAAATAATACACACTGCTGGGTGTTAGATTTTTTTAAGTCGCCTTTCCGTTCTAAAAAGCCTTTGAAAATGTCATTGAGGTCATACACATCGTACGACCAGAGCTACTGCTTGACGGCAGGCTCTGGTTACTTCCACTTTTCTCTCAAGGCATCGACAACACAGCTGACAGGTTAGGCTCTCCCTGTCAATAGACATGCTAGAAAGACTTTTGGCTTGCTAATGTTGTTGCTAATGTTGCTAATGCTCTGACATTCTGGTTCTGCTTCGGATGCCATCAAGCGGGATCTCTGGTCGTAGTCAGTCCTTCACTAACCAATCGGCATTCGTTAGCAGAATGCTAGTACTCGTTCATTCAACTTTTGACCTGTAATCCATGTTGAACATGTAAAAGCTACAATCAAATCTGAGATTTATCAACGACAATCAGGCGAAAGAGACAAATTCAGCCGTTTAGCTCCATCGACTCCCATTCATTTTGCACTCGACCGCGATCACTCCCAGTGGAACTCTGGTGGAACAGCAACAAAATTCGGTACAATGGGGCTTAATAGGGAGTGGGCAGGCTCTCCTTAGACAGGCTCTGATACAACTGTCAAGCAGGCTCAACTGCGCATGTCGGTTGCAAAAGACGAACTTCTCCCTTCTCCCCGGTCTATTACACTTGGAGTGTCGATCAGGTCATCATATCCCTTACAAAAAAGAAGTGTACTTCAAGTTTATTTTGTAAGTATACTTAGTATAAAAAGTTTATATTATCATGTTACTTAAAGTAAACTGGCAGTGTACTTATTTATATACTTTTTTTGTACTAAGTAAACTGAATTGGCCCACTTTTTAGGTAATTTAGTACACTTTAAAGTACACTTATAGTGTATTTTAAGGTTCTCTTTTGAATACTACAAAGTAGCCTGTGTAGTGCACTTTCAGTTCATCAAGTATACTTCCTAAAGTACTTCAAAGTATACTTTGGAATACTCTAAAGTACCCTGTGTAGTGCACTTTCAGTTCATCAAGTATACTTCCTAAAGAGCCTCAAAGTATACTTTGCAATACTTTCAAGTGCACTTTCATTTAATGTAAGTACTTCAAGATGTAAACTTCTAAATTGAATTTTACTATTACACACTAATGTATAAAAATGTTTGGGGGTCCCTCAGATCCTAAGACACTTGGCAAAACGGGGCCCTCGAAACATTTCACTGCAGATCCTCAGTTGATTGAAGCTAATCATTGCGTCAGCCTTAGGTTGCAAGAACCCAGCTCTTCGAATGAAATGTAAGTCATTGAACTCATGGTTACAATGGTAAACACAACAATGACAATTACCACGCAACAAAACACTACATTCTAAGCAGACACATTAAAAAAACTAAATTCATGAAGTTACATTTGTATTTCGAACAAACGGCAAACTTATCAGCAAATTTTAACACTATTTACCGTCTTGCATCATGGGAATTGACTAGCCAAAGAGCCACACTATCTTCATTATTTCACCTCGTTATTTCGTTTTTCAGTCAGTTTGACAGTATAACCTTCAAATGCATAATGCAACCCTTCTGTCTGCTTCTTTCTCAAGTAGCTTTTTAGTTTTTTGCCATTAATACTCCAATTGATAATTATTAGTATAAGATTATAGGGCTTCAGAATGTTTTGGCAGTACTTACAGCTTCAATACCAAAAAAGATTAAATGTGCAATGCATAATAGATTTTCATACACATTAATAATTAGAATGAAATGGATCAAAAAATAATAATGTTAGATGTGTAAACCCGTGTCATAGATGATGGATACGCAGAAGTATGAGACTAGGTTGGCGGAGCGGACGCCATGCCGACTGCCGAGTCTTCTGCCTCTGTTACCGTGCGTGTCCACTACAGCGGCGCTGTAGAAAGTTTATTGTGAGCTAGTTTATGCTCTACTCTAGCGAATTCAGAAACGTGAGTTTGTTGTCTGTGCACTGACTGCCACAGTTTAGTGACCTAGAGCAGTACATTGTAGTTTTGACAGTAGGCCTACATAGTTTGTATGGATATTTTTGTTTCCAATTATATCAGCCTTTTTGTTTATCATTTTTCACATTGGATTATACACTTGGTGGTGGAGAAATGAATTCACAAAACCAGAGCCTTGTCTATATCGCAGGGGTGTCAAACTCATTTTCACCGAGGGCCACATCAGCATTATGGTTGCCGTCAAAGGGCCAGTTGTAACTACGATGTAACGTCAGTAACGATGTAAAAACATTGTGTTTTTGTTGTAGCTTTTGTGAACATAGGGCCTATTATGCTGCAATTGAAGTCCGTCTTTTAATTCTTGGACAATCTGCTGTTTTTCTTGGAGGATAAATTTGCAAATGTTTCTCAGTGTTTGGTGACAAAATGCAAGCGTGCATAGCGCAAGAGCAAAACTTTTTTTGCCCTTCATTTGAAGGCAGAATAGCTTTTTGAGCTTTATGTAAAATAAACATTGCCGTTTTCCTATTGGTAAAACCTTGTCTAATGAAGGTGATGTCTTTATCATTTCTGGCTCCAAATTGTCGACAAGGGAAGCAGAAACATGCTAGTTTGGCTGAGTACTCTAACCAAGTTCGAGAGCGATACCAACTTGGGTTGAATGCCCGAGGACCTTGGCTGAAAATGCACATGGGGTACGTTCGCAGAACCGGCTGCATTGGAGTGCTGTCATTCAAACCATGATTATTATGGAAAGCCAAAAGGGTCATATGTACGCGTAATTTTAACGCGTATTTTTGATTGGACACCCGTTTAGGAAGCGCCTGTAGCTGTTTCATAAGCGGCTGCAGCCGTAAATGTGCAGGCGAAAGTTACACATGAATGTACGCGTTAGTTAAGGCTTGCAGGCGTTAAATAAACGCCTGTATTTTTACACATGCATTTGGAGGCGTTTATTTAACGCCTGAACGCCACATGCAAATCACTGCCCACAATTTCCCTAGCTCCTCCTGCAGTTAGCTGGGCTTGTGTGATTGGATTCCTCCCTGTATTTTCAAGTACCATGGATCCTCCCCACTGTAGAAGCGGCCGATTCAAAACAAGTTTAGCCCAGCACAGTCAGAAGTTTAAGATGGCAAGAAGGAACTTCCTACGAAACTGCAAGCAGACCCTAAATGACTGCACTCGGCTTTTGTTATCCGATAACGCTGGACACGACGACCTTCAGTCCACGTTGACAAGGTACAGTTTTTTTCGAAATCATTATTTGTGATGAATCATTATTATCGTAATCTTCACCGGCTAGCTAGGCTAACATGGGGTTTTACTTGCTCACCGGCTTTGCGGATAGCTTTTGTATGTTTGTTTTTAGCAAATGGTTGCTACTGTGATATTTCTGCCTTGCTAGCTAGCCAGTAACTGACTAGTCTATACTGTTGGATAAAGACTAGCTATTTGCGTTTCGTTTTTACCCTTGAAAGCTGCAATGTTAAGGCTGGACAGTCCATATCCAACTATCTGACCACTAGTTATGTAGCTAGCAAAACGAGTTAGCCTCCGGTGCTGCAAACTCTTGAGATTCGTCTTTTATTGTTACTTAAAGTCGATTAGTCAATCTAGTTTGTATTTTGAGGCAAACTCGCTGCTGAAGGCAAACAAGCTTAACCTTGTTAAGGCTGGCTGGCATCACAAATAATGATTTCGAAAAAAACTGTACCTTGTCAACGTGGACTGAAGGTCGTCGTGTCCAGCGTTATCGGATAACAAAAGCCGAGTGCAGTCATTTAGGGTCTGCTTGCAGTTTCGTAGGAAGTTCCTTCTTGCCATCTTAAACTTCTGACTGTGTGTGCTGGGCTAAACTTGTTTTGAATCGGCCGCTTCTACAGTGGGGATGATCCATTGTACTTGAAAATACAGGGAGGAATCCAATCACACAAGCCCAGCTAACTGCAGGAGGAGCTAGGGAAATTGTGGGCAGTGATTTGCATGTGGCGTTCAGGCGTTTATTTAACGCCTGCAATTGCACGTGTAAATATGCACGCGTTTATTTAACGCCTGCAATTGCACGTGTAAATATACACACGTTTATTTAATGCCTGCAAATGCACGTGTAAATATACACGTGCTTATTTAACGCCTTCAATTGCACGTGTAAATATACACACGTTTATTTAACGCCTCCAAATGCACGTGTAAATATACACGTGTTTATTTAACGCCTCCAAATGCACGTGTAAATATGCAGGCGTTTATTTAACGCCTGCAAGCCTTAACTAACGCATACATTCATGTGTAACTTTCGCCTGCACATTTACGGCTGCAGCCGCTTATGAAACAGCTGCAGGCGCTTCCTAAACGGGTGTCCAATCAAAAATACGCGTTAAAATTACGCGTACATATGACCCTTTTGGCTTTCCATATTTCCGCTCGCCATACGTCTGCAACGATGGACGCCGCTACGCCAAGCGTCAGTATGGAAGGCCTAGTGGGCAAGTATTAAGACGCCCCCGTGCGTTAGCTAGCGTAATTAACGCCGACTTGGCATGCAAAGTCGGCGTCTTTTGCGCCTTGTTTGACACGGCCTCGTCTCAACCACGCGTAAAAAACGCCGACTTCCATACAAAGTCGGCGTCTTTTTCGCCTCGATTTGAAGCGTGTCACGTGACACGTTGCATTTACACACGTAAATTACGTCTCAAACTTTGAGACGTTGTCTAGCAAACCACACGAAATTAACGCCTGGTTTGGCACAATCAGCGTCTGGTTTTCCAAAATCAAAGTTTGCTTGCTTGAATCTCCGATGGGAAATTATGACAACAATTGTAACAACTAATACGTAAGCCAAGTAGGTCAAAGGATGCTCATGCGAGCTACTAACAAATGCAATGTTGGTTAGCAAGTTAGCTATTAGTATGAAGTTGGTGGTCACAATTGCAATCCTAAAAAGGGGTGCAGACTAGAGACAAATAAATGCAGTAATATCAGACTGGCTGGTTGTATGGCTTGAAGCTTTGTGAACTTTCCTTGCACTGCGATTGCGTTGCCTCAGTATTGTGCGCGATTTGGTTTCACTGCCAACATTCCTTAATGTAAGAGGCAATGCACAAACTCAGTTGGTGCAAAATACAACTGTTGTTACTATTCATGTCAAGTGTATTTTATTGTCATTTTCAATTACATGTGGTAGTACAAACGAAACAGAGTTTCCCCAGGACCATGATGCCATATTAAAAAACATGACAGTAAGAAGCCAGGATCAGCGTAGATGTAGCCTACAGTGACAGGACAGTATGTACAGTGACAGGGCAGTATGTACAGTGACAAGACACTATGTACAGTGACAGGGCAGCATGTGCAGTGACAGGACAGTATGTACAGTGACAAGACACTATGTACAGTGACAGGACAGTATGTACAGTGACAGGACAGTATGTTCAGCGACAGGACAGTATGTATAGTGACAGGACAGTATGCAGTGGACAGGACAGTATGTTCAGTGACAGGACAGTATGTTCAGTGACAAGACAGTATGTACAGTGACAGGACAGTATGCAGTGACAGGACAGTATGACAGTGACAGGACAGTGTGTACAGTGATTGGAGGTAGCAGGTATGAAGTGACAGGTTCTCGTGCCAATATATTGTGATGCCAATTTGTTGAGCGGTCATCTTCCTTGTATAGACCTACAAAAGTGAAATACACAGCCAATAAATAAAGGTTCATCGGTTGTCCTCACATTCACACACTGTTGTCCTTATACTTAACAGATCATCTATGATGTCCTAAAGGCCCAACTCCTTCTCAGGTCACCTTCTGGCAGCAACCTTACAGGTGGGTTTCACTGTGCAACCAGGCCTACCCAAGCTGCTGCTGCTGGGCCAAGGGCTGATTGGAATGGCACATTGGGACTTGCAGATGACGTGAAATACATTTTTATTTCTGCTGTGTAAGATGTAGGCCTACTGCTTTTAATTTGAGTTGAACGCTGTTAAACACTGCCATGGTCAGCAAACACAAGCCATGGCTCTACTTCAGAAAGGATACTGTTCACAGCTGTATGAATCAATAGGACATTACCATTACCTAAATGACTTGTAGTGGTCAGGAGGTTATGCCTGTTCTGATGTAGGAAATAAACCATGTTAGATTGTTGGCTCTGTGTATTGTTTGGGTCTCCTCTCCCTGTTTTCTGTTTCTGTGTCTTTGGTTCTGTTGCAGGATGGCAGGCAGGTAGAGGAGCTGTGATTGCTGCAGGGGCACACCTGTGACCTGTGCCTTGGTCCTTAATAAGCTGTGCCCTAACAAGCTGGGTCTCTCCATTACTAGCAGGAACATCATCACTGTTTGCCTTTTAGTTTGTAATGATTCTCTACACTTGCACTGATCCCACATTCCACTCCCTACACTACTAATTTACATGACCGTCACATACAACCGTTTTTTTGTAAGCACTTTCTATTGAAGAAATACACTGTTATCCATATTCATGTGGCTTTCCACTTCCTTAATTTACTTCTGGAGCAATAAAGTATCAATCTAATCTTCCAATGAACCCGGTTAACACAAATATCGTACACTGCTAATCGTCAGCTAACTAAATGGTAGGCGAATAGACAATCAAGCTTGATATGATATAGTCATGAACTAGCACTGTTCAAAGATGTCCAACCCAAGTTCTCAATGTCTGCAGAAAAACACAAAAGAGAAGAAACCTGCTCTCGCAATGCAGTGTTAGGCTACCAATAAAATAATTGTGATAACTTTAATTTATCTTCACAGTGCCCGCTCACTAGGGATAATTTTCTATAACAAATAACGCAAATGCGTCCTCTACTTTTATGAGGTGACCTGACGCTCAGGCCATTGACCCTTTAGTGACACCATCTATAAGGGTAACACCATTTTCATTATCTGGGAAATCATACCCTAACCTTTTGTTACATTTACTTCTCATGTAATACACTTTCCCCTACATTCAGCCTTATAACATACTCCAAACTTACACAATGTACCATCATTAGGCTGCAGTGTCTTGGTAAAGGGGTGAAAAATACTAAAAAAAAATACTAGCTACTGTCATGTGCCAAATACCTGCTCCTGCTGCGTCTCTAGAAATGTTCCATACTAACCTAGCCTATTACAGCATATCTCTCGCGGACGTCACCGCTCGTGACGTGAACCTGTTGTTGAGTGAAGAAGTCGTTGAGAGGCAGCAAACGTTTTGATCCCGCATCCTTCATTTATAGCTATAATACCGTTTGATAATCAATTTGTGTAGATATATGTTCAACTTAAGTTTTAGTGTTGATAGTTTAGTTCTTTGTTATTGTGTTTTTTATAGTGTTTCTTTGTGTAACGCTAGTTGGCTAGTTTAGAGTAATTTAGCGCACTCCTGTGAAGGTGGGCCACCTGAAGGACACAATATGAGGTAGCACTAAATATGTTTTAATACAAACTATAGCTCTACTATCTATGTATGTGTATGTTTATCCAACGTGAAATAGCCATATCGAAAATGAATGTAGCTATATTCATTTCTAGCCAATTTGAGTTGGCACTGGTTTGTAAGTCGGCTAAATTGAGACGTCGTACAGTACAGATATCGTCTTAACATTGTTAGCTAGCTAGCTACTGTACACATTATCGATAGCACTAGTTATAGCTCTAAATCGGATGCCTACACACTAGTGGAGTCGTCTCTTTAAGTATACAGAAAATACAAAAACAGCTGAAGGTACTTTTGGACAGGTGAAGGCTACAGCTCTAGCTAGTCAAGTAGCGTTAGCTCTACTGTAGAGTAGCAAGCTACTTCTGGACAGTTAGACTAGAGCTACAATGTACCAAGACGTGTTGCAAGAAAAGTATCATAATGATATGCTACGTACGTTGCTACATCGGACAAATGTTCACCATGAGTAGATGAAAGAAAGTTGATTAGCACTAGCTAGATGGTTGTAAATATCTGGATACTAAAGGTCGGGGAAGATTTCCGTTTCACTTGTTACGGTCCTTAAAATAACTCCTGGAGCATATGGATAAAATACACTTCCACTTAATGTTCTTTGCATATGGTCTGCTGTCTAACTGTAGCTAATTCATGTTGCAGGTGTAGATTCCGGACGAACTGGTGGAGGACGAGGAGGAGGAGTAGGGAGAGGATGAAGAGGGGTTGACACAATTAAAATATAAGAAAATTAATTCAGGCTTTTAAAATGCATTTGAATATTGTTTTGTTTATACTGTAAATCGTGTTTTTTCTTCTATAAGCATACACATAAGAAGTTACAATACACAATACTTAGCAGCTGCCTGTTATACTTAAAGTTGATTTTTTTAAACAAAGAAGTTAAATTACATTGTTGAGTTTAAGTGTACACATTCAGTTCAGTTTTGCACTATAGGCTAATATGCAATTTAAACTTTGTATACAAAAATATCCATTAAATGCATAAATGTGACTATAAATTAAAGCTGAGAAATTGATTCTGCATTTGGTATGCAAAAGTTATCAGGATGTCGCAAGGGAACGTCCCCATGACTTCGCAGACAAACGTCCCCTGAACGTAATAGTTATGAGGACGTTACATGGACGTCCCGGGGACGTTTGTCTGCGACGTCCCCAGGACTTTCAGGGGACCCTACAAAAAAAACGTAATGGGGGCGTTCCCTTGACGTCCTGATAACATTCGGGGACGTCCTGGGGACGTCATTTTGTCAGCTGGGATGATGCTTTTATATTTGATTTATTATTATTATGTTTTTAATGTTTATAATTTTGAAACCAGGCTAAGAAAACGTAAGGGTGGGGCTGAAAAATGGAGACAAAAAGACTTGACCTTCACTAGACTAGGTTTTATGATAATTATACTTGGATAATTTAGAGTGAGATATAGGCCTATGCCTGATGCCAAAACATTTGAAATCACAAACTACCATACAGCCATACGTTTAACGTGGCAATGGTGTGTATCAAATCATTGTTCATCATTGTTTAATGTATTAGGTTAAATGTTGTGTAGCCTATGTAGCCTATTTAAGTTAATTTTCTGTAAATATAACCTACATATTGAACTGATGAGAATAAGAAAATTAGAATGTCCGTGGTAAATCATTGTTTTCCCGTTGGGTCAGTGTTACAGGAACGTCTGGTTAAGCAACAACACGGTCTAAGCCTGACAATTAGCCTGCCCCGGACCAGGCTAGTTTAGAAGCATAAGTTACCATAGCAACTGAGTTTGAACTACGTTTAGCTAGCTTTATG